>NW_019268522.1:4149877-4219877 GCF_002738365.1 Cucurbita moschata | reverse complement strand
TCCATTAATGCCAAATACACAAGACCTTCGTGTTTATAATTCATAAATCCACAGAAAAAATACTTGGGTTTCACACACCATTTAAGAGATAGAGAATTAGCTTTCACATTTCGATTTAAAATGCATCATTATAAGAAAATAAGAAGCACAATCATATTCTATCTTATATCTAATACTTGACTTTTAAGCCTAAGGTTGTTTAAAAGGCAAATACTAGACTCTTAAGTATAAGGTTGTTTAAAAGGGCCAGCTTTAGTCGGATATGATATGGAACATTTTTCTATATATCTTAGAATATACTATTATATAATACATTTCTTTAATCCTTCAAAATTGCTTGATTTATTTACATTTTTAAATGTGATTTTCATCCCTTAAAATTGATTTTAAATAATTAAAAGCATACTTAGCGCTTCTAAAGTATCCAATCTTCATTTGTTATTTATCCTAATAAAAGAAGCACGTTAGGATTCAGGGACTTTAGGAAGTTCTACTTAAATAGCTATGATTTTAGAGGCCATTTCTAATCTCCTAAAGTTCCTTCTAGAGACAACGTTAACACCAAGTGGAGAGACTTTCATAAAATTCCTTCACAAATACTTTCAACAAAATGGAACTGCCCAAAAATATATTACGAAGTTACAAAGCCTACTGAATTACAGAACTAATGTTAGGCTCTTCTTATTACTCTTAGATTTCCTCAAATAAAAAGGGTAAGAGTGATTTTCCTCAACTACTTATCAAGCCAAAGTGACACAGGAAACACCAACGGAACACGTTACTTACGTACTCTGATCGAAGAAGAACAGACAAGTGGGTTTCCTACTAGTGCTCTTAGCTCTCCCTAGATTATTCATCAGTCTCCAAACAATCAACACGATGGAATCATCAAACATGAAATAGAGAGGAGGGAAAAATGTTTTCAGAGTCAACCTACTTGCAAGTTCAAACACTATCTACGCGGACCTCACAACAAACAAGTTCAAGATAACACAAGAATGATAAGCACCGGTTCAGATATTAAAGATTTTAAATTACTTGTTGTCAAATGAAAAGGAATAAGAGCTTCTACATGATATACGATAGAAAATTATATTTCCTACTAAATTAACACGCATAATATATACTTCAATGACTAGATTATCCACTAAAGAACAATAAATATGGAAGTTAAGACTCTAAGAATTGAACTTGAAAAATGACTAAACTTTTGAAAGAATAGAAAATTATGCTTAGTAAACGAATCTTCAAGATAATCAAAAAAACAAGGAAGATGTTATTGTGTCTAGAATATCAGTGCACCAGATGTCTGAAAATCATCAGTTTTAGAAGCAAGTTTGTCTAGTGAAGATTTCAATGGGAACTTTAAAAAATGGGCTTGAAGTTAAAGATGGAAAAGAAACCCATTAATTTACACGTGGATTATAAATACATTTGTGCTGCTTGAACGAACTTTGAAGGCTTGTTAAGTTGGCCATCAAATAGTAAAAACTTAATACATAAACCCTTCTCGATGCGATAAACCATTTATGTTATGAAAATGAGTTCATGAGATTATGCATTATGAGAAAACAGTTTAATGCCATCCCATATAATGGAGCTTGTTTGAAAATCACACGGTGCTGCTAAATTGTTGAAGCTCAAAGACTTTTATGGTGACAGGAGAAAGATGCCTAATATGTTTTGGTTGCACGGAAATAATGAGAAGGGCCAAGTAAATCTCAATAATAAAAAAAAAAATTTTAAAAAAAATGCTCAATAAACGAGAAGGGTTACAGGAGGCATTTCAAAAGAGGACGGAAATCCTGAAAAATGCTCGAGAAAAAGAGTTCCAAGAGTGGCAAGTAGTTACAAGGAATAGAGTTGAGACAAAAAGCTCAGGCCTAAAATTAACTACAGATAAAAGACGACAGAACCTGCTTGGAAAAAGGACTAACATTAAGATAAATATTGTTCATTTCTGAAAAGCTTCAGGATCTCCATCAAAACTGTACCAAGTTGAAATGGTGGAACTAACATGCAAGAAGAGGAGAAGGAAGAACTCTGGCCTAAAGGAGCTAAAGCACCTGAATTCAACAGTAAACGACTAGAAGGGAATTTCAAAAAAATGCATGAAAAATGCGGGAATGTCAAGGTCATTGCCCATTTTATCAAATTCATCAAAAACGTCCTAGTTTTCAACTATAAAATTCATTTTAAGCAATGGTGAGGGAACTTTGCGGGGTACGAGTTGCCAAAATTTCCACAATTGAGTTTTGGGGAGAAAGATTTCAAACAAATTTCCACATTTGAAAAGCCAAAGACATTGGGTCGAATGAGGTAAAAGTTGCGTCTCACAAATGGAAATTAAAAACAATCAAAAATCACAAAATTCCCAGATTAATCAACTTTGAGCGAACAAAAAACAAAATCAGACTTGAAATTCGTTTCTAAGACAATATAAATTAATAAATTAAAACAGAAACTTACGTAGAAACAGAAATTAATGAATTTCATTTTTTTTTTAAATGGGTGGCGAAAGAATGAAGAAATGATAATACAATAATTTTCCAGGTACTAAAATCTTTCATTTAAAAAATGGGATGCAGTTGGAATGGAAATTGAACGAGATCATTTTTTCAAGCATTGAAATCTTAACATAAACGTAGTAAAATATTAGTTAATGAAAGGAATGGATTGGAAGCATAGAGAAATGTGAACTGGAAACGTTAAATAAAATATTAGTTAATGAAAAATAGACATATAGACATTATCCAAAATTTGAAATTAAACGAACAGAGACGGAGTCAACATTATTAGCCTTGTGGTATGTTCTGCCGATGGAAAGGAACATGTCAAGATATACCATTCGACTAATATATTCAACTCAATTGCTTCTTGATTGAATGGAGTGAACGGAGTTCCTATGTAGATAAGGATTCAAATACTTAAAACTTTTAGCTACCAATCTATCTATAACAGCAATAGGTGATTTTAATTTACACACACAGCACACTTAATTTAATGAAACATCTAATATCCTCCCCAAACGCTCACTTTCTAAGACTGCAATTGATCAACTAGAAACTGAACAGTCTTGAAAATGGTTGTTCCAGAAACAAATTTGGGATTGATCAGTAGCTGAGGCAGATAGATACTGAATCCATCTTATTGTGCAAGCAATGGCATGCTCTAAGTGCAATGCCACAAGACATCTAAAACCCCATGAATTCTTCACTTTTGAAATCAACAAACCCATGCTGGTGAGTTCAACAAGCTTGGGATAAGATTTGACAGGCAAAAAGCTCTACATCACTCCTCAAATTCCATCAGTTCAATAACATGCAATGCACCATCAACTATACTGATAAACCACGAGACTAAAAGATTGTTCTTCAACTCGCATCAGATGACCCACAAATGAAAGATGTCTACAGTAGTGGATGCTAAGGCCAGAAGAAAATAAAAATGAATAAGAGATCAGGGAACAAAATAACGTTAAGGGTGAAAAAAACTGCAGTTCTAAAGTTTTGAAAGAAAAGGCCACACCTAGCATAAAAACAGGTCTCCTGTTATATGAATTTAAACAATGATAATAATTTTGATCTAAACTTCGATAAACAATTAGAACAATTTTCGATCAAATTCAAGTACGACCACAGTTTTGGGGCACGGAGTACATACACTTCTCATCCCCTTCCTCGTCTGAAATTTTGACGAAGGGAACACTGTACCATCTGTGCTTGGAATGGAAAATTATGCATAATCCTGGCACCCACTAAGCAAAGGAACAATAGGGCAAGGCAGCATGTCTACACAACTAAGCATCAACTTTAAAATAAAAGCTCCTGACTCACTTAAAGAGTTGGAGAAGATGGGAAAAAGGAAGAAGCATCCTACAATAAGGAAGTCAATTAACAATGAATCAAGAACAGCAAATCAAATATCGGTTAAGATTAAAGTAGGTTTCTGAAAATAAACAACTCCCTTTAGAAAGAAACAACCGATACTTTAGGAGACGTCGTCATCCACAGGGTAGCTAATTCCATAACAGGTTATAGACATCAAAACATTGAGTGTAGCGTTCGCTAAGCAGAACAAAGATTTACATGTCGAGGCCTGTTCAGTAATATAAAACTCGCACTGAGTGCCCCCCAATACTCGTCTTCCAAAGGATTCCAAACCTCGGAGATAGAAAACATCCATATATCAGAGGAAATACTATGATTTTCAAACTAGTAACTGATTCTATATTCCAATGGACCAGAAATAAAAGAATGAGAGCAGGATCCTTAGGAAACAAGGGCTTCTCATGGCGTTTTAAGACCTCCGTCATATTACTGCGATGTCAACCCTACACCACATCCCATCGAACTCATATCCGATCGCTCGTTTTAGAGGTAGACCTGAATTCCTTACGACCTCTAAGAACATACGCATCCTCTTAATCACGTCAATGAATCCTAAAATCCAACAAAAACTAAACAAAGCGTTCTAGAAATCGCATCCAACAAAATAACAATAGACGAATCATAAAGGAAACACCAAACCATCAAACACATCAAGAATCAGAAAAGCGTAAAAACTCACAACGACGTGGAATCAGTTGTAATAGAGCTCGAGACCCATGCCATCATGGATCTCGTAATCCTTGAGGGTGATGTGATCCTTGTAGATATTGTACCACTTCTGGATCCTGATCTTCTCGGCCCTGGTTCCGGTCTGAGCGGCAACGAGCTTCTTCAAGTCGCCGATCGTGTCGTCCTCGTTGCACTTCACCCGGACCTTCTTCCCTAGACGATCGTTGAGAACCACCTCAATCATCTTCGAAACCCAGAAGAATTGAGAGAGAATTTTGTAGATATGAAGAAATTTGGGGAGATCAATGCAGTTTATATAGCGAAGGAATGAAGGGATGCGTGTTGAACACGCATCTTGAAAACACGTTTGTCTAACTTATATTCCTGATGTGGGGTCCACGCGGCTCTTTCTCGAAAATTCCCGTTATCTTCCATTGCTTTTGAATCCAGGGCTATTTTTAGTTGGGAATTTTTTTTATAAATAAAAATAATAATAAACAAATTTTATTTACTTAATTTAATATTAAATCACAAATTTAGTAGAATTCTAATTTTAGTATTAAATCACAAATTTTAGAGAAAATTCCATAATTCAATTTAAACTATATATTGGGTTTGAATAAATGAAAAGTTATATATAGACGGGATTAGTTAACAGATTGCTCTAAAAACAGTAACCAAAGCAATTTATAGTTGAGCTGAATTAGGTTCATTATTTAAAAAAAAATTACAATCCGATATGAACGAGAGACATCAATCCTACAATATACTTCAACTAAAATGCATGCGAAGAAAATATTGTTGAAATTATTAAAAGATATTTCAATTCATGCCACACTGAAAAAAGACTTTCATGTTATAAATTTTGAATGGATTACAATTTAGAATTGTATTTCATTAATGAATTACAAATTACACCATGGTTAATTATGGTCATTAAGTATGAATGTTACAACTCTTGTGCTCTTTACTAGTTTCATTTTGAGACTATATAAAGCCATGTATATTGTATTTGTAAGTAGACTTTTCCTTTAGCTAATGGCTAAGTTTCTTTGCAATTCTATATAGTTTAGCTTGCATGTACAAGCATTGAAGCTCGACAGGATCGTAGAGTAATTCAAATTTCAAACAAGTGTTTTTGCGTTGAGATGTTTGATCAACAAGAATCATTCAAGCTAGACATGATCGATCTTGTTTGTGGAGTGATTCGAATCTCTAACAATGTTCTTGCCTTAAGATATTCGATCAACCAGGTAATCCGAATCTTACTTCCGTTGTTGGAGTGATTTCTTATCTTATCCCAAACAATTAGATCGAGTCTAAAAAAATGCACCAACTCAACTTTAGAATGTAACTCTATATTCAATTTCTTATTCATATATGAATAAGTTAAAATTTTAAAAATTAAATAGGCACAAAAATACAAATGGAATAAATTTATTTTTGAATATAATTAAATCATAATGAAAATAGAAAATTAAGACAAAATTTAATGCCGTGGAGGGTATAACATTAGGTTTACGGTGAATCATACTGCGAGAAAACTATGGGGGCATTTTCGACATTTGTTATTTGGAGGAAGGATGAAAATGGGTTGGATTTGGTCAATTGCTTTTGGTTGTTCAATACTTATTTTTTTCTTTAATTTATGATTGTTTTTATTTTGTCATTCCACCCACCACCCCATTTCTTTATTTTTAATTCCACCCCTTGTTTTTTTCATTTATGGTGGTTTTTATTAAATTACTTTATTTTTATTATTTTATTTTTAGGCTTAAAATTTAAATTATAATTAATATAATTCCATTTCCAACCCAATTTAAAAATGCAAAGCGTTTTATTAATTTTCTAAAAAAAAATAAATAAATGTGTTCGTGATTTTTGGAGTTGTATGGCGACGTTCACAGTCAAAATACAGGATTCAAGGGGTTGTCCGAGGATTTGAAAGAAGATTTTGAGATCATTAACCAACAACTTTGAGAATGTTGTATGTGCGATAGAAGAGTCAAAGGACCTACCGAGGTTCACAGTGGACGAGCTCGCTGGTTTCTCTCGAGGCACACGAGCAATGTAAGAAGGAGGAGGAGAAAACACCCGATCAAGCACTCCAAACCAAGACGTCAATCAAAGATGAAAAAGTACTCTAAACCCTCAAAATTTTCAAGATGGAGGTCGTGGCCGTGAAAGTCGTGAAAATAATCGCGGTCCCCACAGGAGAGAGGGGAAAACGTGGGCATTAATTTTCATATGCCTTGCTCCCCACTTCTTTATTCATCCTTATCTCCAAGTTTAGCCGCCAAACATTCTACAACTTCTTTCCCTTTAAGCAAGAAGAAGGAGCTTAAGTAAGTGATTTCAATACCCTAATAAAAAATTATAAGGATTCATGGAAAGGAAAAAAAAAAAAAAAATCATTTTTCTATATTTTTAAGGAATTTTATAGATTTTTAGAAAAAGTTTTGATTTTTCTAAAAAATAATAATAAAATATTCAAAAGGGCAAATAACAAAAAAATACGCCTAAAGTTCAAGATAATTATAAAAAATTGAATAAAAAATCATACGCTATTGAAGCCGCCGGCATAAAATTGACAAGATCTTTCCATCCAATTGCTTGATCTTCACCAAATTTTGATGTGTTTGTCAAATTCAACGGTCGATAAATGTGATCGGGTCAAGAAAAAATCTAGAAAATTTAATCTCAAATTTATGATGATTTTGGAGGTTTCAATTTCCGTTTAAGCTTACTCCATATAGTTTGAAGCAGGGGCTTTCAATTTGAACAAGAATCAAGCATCTATGTATCCTCAAACTTCAATTACAAGCTTTTCATTCTTGTAAATTCGAGAACTATAGTTCTAACAACCCTAAATTTTCACATATATAAAGTCGTTACTAACGTCTTATGCTCATCTTTGATGCAGAATATAACTTTAAGAATGCTCATCTTAATTAGCGGAAAAATTTAAAACTTCAGAATACATTAAAACATTAGAAAACATTGTCGGACTTAAGTATTTCAAAGTCATGTTGGAGTTCAAAATAAAATAAAACAATTACAAATTAAATAATTTAAATAAATAAAATGCAAACTCCCTATTCTAACCAAGGCTAGGAATTTTAAATATGCAACTATCCTATGCACGCGGCACAGTCTCTGATCACGATGCCGTCGTCAAGGCGTCTTGCCTTTACTTGACAAACAATATGGCACACGGCCTAAGTATTTCAAAGAAATACGGAGTAATTGACCCCACTATAGTGGTCATGCTAATGCAAACACATGCAATCATGAATTAGGGACCTATCTCTAATCATGTTAAGGGTGGCCTCCAGTCTCGGACAAATTGGATGTGTAGTACTTCCCTACACGAGACTCACACGTGCGAGTGTGAATCTCCAGGGTGCTCGCACATCCCCTGGACCTTCTAGTCAAGCTAATCTGTAGCGACGTCCGGGGGTCACCATTTTTCTTCCTTTCTCTTGTCAAGCTAAATATTCCTTTCTCATATTTCTTCTAAATTTGAGAACTACATCCCACCATTTTTCTTCAAACTTATTTCTACACCTTCTAAATAAGGTTGCCCACAAGATTGGTGAATATTTAGCTTTACACCCAATCCAATTCACCATTGAAAAGCTAGAGAAAAGATTGGAGATTCAATCTGAGGCTACACATAAATTCTTCGTATGAAGCCTATTTCATTCAATATCTACACTCTCGATGATTAGTTTTGTAGATGACCTCGAAGGATGTTGAGCACCAAAACTTGGCCAATTGGAAAAGTTGTATTTGGGTAAGTTTTAGGGGTAAAATCAAAATCCTTACTTCTAGTCGGTCTCATTCTAAATTAAGCATTTCTTAAGCTTTTCGGGACTAAAATAAGCATTTTCCATGAAATGATATGAAGCCCAATAAGGCCAAAATTGAGCTACCGAGGAGAATCAAAATTTGCATCTTAGATAACCTTGAACTCGAGGGAGTTAGACTAAAAAATTAGCCACGCATACACAAACTCGTCGTTCCAAATTAACTCCTTTAGATTAAGGGAGGAGTGTAAGAATTTTCATGAAGAAATTGAGACCCGAAAAGTTCTAGAATCGACTACCCAGTAAAGAATTTTCGAGTTTGAACTCGAGCGAGGAACAAGCTTTCCGGTGAGATTTCCAGAGTCATAGCTTAAGCTACAGTTCACCAAAAGGTATGAAATCAATCCCTAGCTCTTACTTACAACACCAGTTGTAAGATTCATGAAGATATCAAAGCCAAAAAGTCATTGAAGCGAGCTAGGGAAGGCCAGTTTCAAATTAAGCTCGCAATGGGCAACACACGTCTTCCCCTATTTTGGGGAAGATGATAATGAGGCTGGTACAACTGAACCGGCCACGTCAGCCCAAAAATTTGATCCATCCTTGACTTTTTATTAAATTTAACTTCATTTAGACGGGCTCACGAAATTCTCAATTGATACAGAAACTAGACTTCTTTTAAGGAACCAAATTCTTGAATACCATCTAAGAAATAAATAATTATCTTAGAATTTTCTTAAACGAACTTTAAATCCCATGAAATTTTAATGCTAGATATAATATGACATATGAAAGTTATATATGAAATTTTATAGTCATTGGATATAAATATAAGTAGGTAAACCAAGTTACGATGTAGAACTATCCCCTACAGTCAACTACTTTCCATTCATGACCCAAATGACCCTAAAATTTGGTATAACTTTTAAAAAATACCTTAACTTTTCAAATCAATTCGAGCATGTTAAAGAACTAAACTATTTAAAATGACCCTAAAATTCGAGCAGTTTAGGGGTAAAATGACCAAAATGCCCCCAATGATCTTTTTAGATATTTCAAGAGCCAAATGCCCTCCAAATGACTCAAGAATGGAAGAAAAGCCTATTTAAAAAGACAGGTTTGGAAGAAAATATGGTACACGATTAAAATGCCCTTATAAAGACCTTAAGAAGTTTTCAAATGTGGATTTTTCAAGTTTATAAGAGACTTAGGTATGACTTCAAGGATGATAAAAGATCTCAAAGCTTCTAGAAAATGTTAGGAGTGTAAGTCAAGCCTTATGGGAAAGGACAAAGTTACCCTTAATGACCCTCAACCAAGATTCAACATCCCTCTAAAATTTTCATGGAATATGTCATGGTTCTATGATACTTTGAATGACTTATGCATATTATCATGAAATGTTTATGACATAAGAAAAAGGACTAGAATGCCTCTATCAAATAACCTCAAAATTATGCACTTGAACGAATCCCTTTAAGACTTTGAAGGTTATGAAGAACATGAGCTAGGTGTGTTATAAGTTTATGTTATGCTTATCGTTAGACCTTAGTTTTTAAGCAAGTAGATTGTTACCCTAAATTAAGATGGGTGCTATGATACTACTTGATCTTTTAGTAATTAGGATGTTATCTCATGATAAGTTTTAGGATAGCCATGATTTTTAAGTAATTAGAAGGCTACCCTATTCAAGAAGAGCTTAATAGTTTGCACTTGATTTTAAGCAATTAAGATGTTATCTGATGTTAAGATTTACGATAGTCCTTAGTTTTTAAGTAACTAGGAGGATACCCTAATCCAAGAGAGTCTTAAAGTTAACCCTTGATTTTTAAGTAAGTTTTAGGCTATCTCATGTATTAACTAAGCTTATCACACACCCATGCTCTAAAATAACACTGCTGAAGCCTAAGTATATCAAAACATGAATTCTAGTTACCACTCAAGAACAAAGAAGCAAATTCCTAAGACTTAGAAACGAAAGGAATCCCTAGACCTCCAATGGTACAACATGTTCATCAATTAGACTACATCACTCGAAATGTAAGAAGCCTTAGATGTAGGTTTACAAACTTCATCGCTTGAAATGTAAGAAGTCTTGGATGCAAGTTTTAGACCACGCCACTTGCAACGTATGAAGCATTGGTTATAGGTTTTCAAACGGTGTCTCTTAGAATGTATGAAGCCTTGGATTCTCATTTTAGACTACACCACTTGAATTGTAAGAAGTCTTGGGTGTAGGTTTTAGACTGTATCGCAGGGATCGCATGAAGCCCTAGATACAGGTTCAGACTATATCGCTTGGAATGCATGAAGCCTTGGGCGTAAGTTCAAATTATGTAGCTTGAAATGCATGAAGCCTTAGATATAGGTTGCCAGGTTCATGTCTTGTACTGTAAATCCTAGGAGAGTGTCTTAGGGTACAAAACAAGAAGAAAACAAGAGCAAAACAAGAACAAAACAACAAGAACAAGAACCAAGGACAAGAACGAAGAACAAGACTAAGGACAAAGACATGAACTAAGAACTAAGGACTAAGGATGAGAACTAAAACATGGATCAAAATCCAAGTTCTCAAAACTAAGAACTAAGAACCCAAAACCTTATAGTTAAGACACTTACGACAGAACAAAGGTTAAGAACTAAGAACCCAAGACCAAGGTCCTTGGACATGATCATGACAAAAATTCAAAACTCGATCATGACAAGAACTCAAAACTCATGTCATGACCTGGTTTTAGAGCTTGGCCAAAGCACGAATCACGACTGGGGTTGACTTGATAAGTATACAAATATGGTAAAATTTTTCACGAAACTATACAAATAGTATTTAAAATATAATATGCGTACATATTTACATTATATCAAAATAGAGTTTATAAATAAGTAGTTTAAACACAAAATAAGGAACGAACAAAAAAATATTAAAACAAAAAGAAGGTTGGAGGATTGGGTGAGGCTTGTCTATGATAACTGCTTTATAGCTTTCTCTTTTCCTCGACCAACTCATTGTACCGCTAAAACATGGAAAGCATGGAGTGAGTACACAGACTCAGTAAGTAGCCTACTTGTAGGCTCTTAATCGTGATCGTGGTATGCTAGGTACCACACTCTTCTTGAGTGTTCATGTTGTTGTCCTGTTAACTTAGACCCTTAGATTCTTTTCTTGAGTAATGAGTTCTTATCATGATCGGGCCCAAGGCCCTAGGTCTAGGGTTCTGAGGTCTTAACCATGGTTCTGATCTAAGAACATTGTTCTAAGGTTCTAGGTCCTTGGTCTTGAGAACTTGGATCTTGATCAATGCTCTCATTCATATTCTTGTTCTTTACACTATAATAGGATTATGATATGACATGTGAATGATACATATATATATGTATGACATGATATGTATATGATGAAATGTTATGTTAAAAACATGGAACATTATGTTATGTCTCCTAAATTGTATGTTTATAACATGATATGAATGACATGAAATCACGATAAATGACATGAGATATAACCCCATTAGAGCTATATGTGATATGAGAAGTAAAAAATTAGAAATGATATGATATGAATGAAAAACGATAGCAAGATTATATTTAAATGATATTGAAAATGAAAAATATTGGAACCTCATGCATTATTGTGTGCTCATGCATTGTGGGATACCTCTATTCCTTCACGATGGTACGAACGCGTACACCAAGGGGCAGAGGAATGATCATTATATTTTACATAATGTTGTCGTGACGGTTACTAGTTCTAACTGGTGTCCGACCTAAGGAGCTCCTAAAGTATGCTCTCCCGACAAGGAAAGTGGCCTAACGGTGTGCGAACTGACTAGTGAGTTCATACTCGCATGTATGGACTGTGTGTAGAGTATATGGTACACATCCAAGCTGCGATAGTACCACAGGAAAATAGATTGAAAGGATAGATCCCGTCATTGCATTCGAATGTTCTTGCATTTAACCCTCAATATTGAAGTCAGTTACTAAGTATTTCTTTAAATACTCAAGCCATGTGCTACTTCTATTTCAGGTTAAGGCAAGGAATTGTCTGTACGGCTAACGACGACATCGCAACTCGAGACCATGACACATGTAAAGGGTAATCGTATTTATTTTCTTAGACTTAGGCTAGAATAAGATGTTTTTAATTTAAACGTTTCTTTATTTTATTTAGTATTTTGTTGGGTCGTTTTTAAAGATGTTTTCAAAAAAATGAAGGAAAAATGGAAATGATAGTTTGTATATATATATATAGGAAGTGTCATTTATTTATGAGTTATTCAATGCAATTTTTTTAATCTAGTTTTATTCCTTCCATATATAAATTTAAATTATCCTTGTAATTGTTGATCTTATTTTATTTATTTCTTTTTATCTCTTCCCATTTTTAAACCGTACATAATTGGTAAAATAGTTGAATAATATTTTGATCCCAATGAATGAGGTAGGGATATGAGAAGGAAAAAGTAGGTTAAACTAAAATAACAATCGAGAAAAAATGAATTTACATCTTTTCATGTTTTTTTTTTGTGATAATATATATATATATCTATCTTTCTATATATCTTATAAGGTAAAGTCCATGTTGGGCCATTATAAAATATAGAAAATTGAACTTAAATTACTCAAATGGGTGACACCAGCCTAAGTTACTCAAGTAAGTGGTCTTACTATCGACATAGTTATATTTGATATTGACACGTGTCCTGTGGTTTTTCACGTATCATATATATTAATATGTATGAATTGTTTGTGAATCGATATGCTTATGATATGTTATGTATATGTTATAATGTGTGAATTATATGTATGAATTCAATCATATGTTTTAGATAAGATACAAGAAGGATGCACTAAACGTAATGTAACGATAGGAGTAAGATGTTCATATAACATTAAGGTTGGGTTACGTATCGAAATGTTATAAATATGAGAGATTGATAAAAACGATGTGGTCATCATCGATTGATAAAAGAATACGGTTAGGTTATGGGTAGAAAGGTATAGGATTATGATAGATTGATAGAACGATAGCGTCAGGATACGTTCTTATAACAATATGACTAAGGTACGTTCATGTAACGACATGACTCTGATATGTTTAAGAACTTTTAGGCTATGATAAGTTAGGGAACGATATGACCACGAAGTGTTTACAATATGATATGATTATGATACATGTGAATGATGAATATATATATATATATATATATATATATATATATATATATGTATATGATGAAATGTTATGTTAAAAGTATGAAACGTTATGTTATGTCTCATAAATTGTATGTATACAACATGATATGAATGACATGAAATATAACCCGTTAGAGTTATGTATGATATGAGAACTGAAAAATGAGAAATGATCATATGATATGAATGAAAAACGATTGCAATGTTATATTTAAATGATATTGAAAATGGAAAAATATTGGGACCTTATGCATTATTGTGTGCTAATGCATTGGGGGATATCCCTATTCCTTCACGATGGTACGGAAGCATACACCAATGGATAGGGGAACGATGATTATGTTTTACATAATGTTGTCGTGACGGTTACTAATTCTAACGGGTATCCAGCCTAAGGAGCTCTCAGAATATGCTCGCCCGATAAGGAGAGAGGCCCAGCAGTGTGTGAACAGACTAGTGAGTCCATACTCGCACGTATGGACTATGTGTAGAGTATATGATACACATCCAAGCTGCCCGTTAGGATAGTATCGTAGGAAAATAGATTGAAAGGATGAGTCTCGTCATTGCATTCACATGTTCTTGCATTTAACCTCCAATAGTGGGATCACTTATGGAGTATTTCTTTAAATACTCAAACCATGTGCTACTTTTATTTCAAGTTAAGACAAGACATTCGTGTATGGCTGGAGATGACATCGCAACTCGAGACCATGACACATGTATAGGGTAATCATATTTATTTTCTTAGACTTAGGCAAGAAGAAGATGCTTTTAATTCAAACGTTTATTTATTTTATTTAGTCTTTTGTTCTGTCGTTTTTAAAGATGTTTTCAAAACACGTAAGTCCATGACTGTGTTTTAAGATGAATGTGACGTTTTATGAAAGTGATATGAACTAAGAGATATCAGTTATACAATATACTTCAATGAAGATGTGAAGAAAATGCTATTGAAATTATTAAAAGATATTTCAATTCATGCATATTGAAGAAGAATAAAGTTTCATTGTTATAAATTTTGGTTGGATTACAATTGAGAGTAATTTAGAGTTATTGTATTTCATTAATATATTTTAAGACTTTTTATTTACTTTAGGTTACATCTACATCATGGTTAAATATGACCTAAAGTATGAATGTTACAACTCTTTGGATGTCTTTAATAGTTTCATTTTGAAGCTATATAAAGTCATGTATGTTGTGTTTGTATGTAGACTTGGAAAATAGAGTAAGAGAAACATTTGTGATTTTCTTTAACCAATGGCTAAGTTGCTTTGCAAGTAGTTTAGGTTGCATGTAAAATCATTCAAGCTCGACATGATCAATCTTGCCTATGGAGTGATTCAAATCTAAAACAAATGTTCTTGCCTTGAGATATTTGATCAACAAGAATCATTCAAGCTAAACTTGATCGATCTTGCTTGTGGAGTGATTCAAATCTCAAACAAGTGTTCTCGCCTTGAGATATAAGATCAACAAGGTAAGCTGAATCTTACTCACCATGTACTGATTTCCTTATCATTTGGTATCAGAGCCCTTGGGCTGATTTCATATTATTTGGTATTAGAGATTTCCCTCGGTTTCATTCCATATCAAAAAGTTTAAATGAAGTATTTCCGCATTTAATACTTATGATATGCATATAAGGGGACCTTAAATTAAGTAAAAAATTTCTAGTCGTTACAAAAATCACTTATAAAATTAGAAAAAATATCTGAAACAATGAAAAGAATTATATTTAAAAAAAAAAATCATTACGGTAAGTTACATATTTCATATTAGATACATCAATGAAATTAATAAAAAATAATAATAATGAAGAAAGACGAATCATTAAAGTTGTTGAAATTTATGATCTAAAATCTCATTTTTATGATTTAGCATAATGTCAAACAATATGTAGTTGACATATGAGATCGTCATGTTCAACAAATAACTTAAAGGATTCATAGTATAGGTATAAAGTTGAATGTTTTATACATGTAACACGAGTGATACAATTCACTTTATAATTATTCCAAATGATTGGATCTTAATCGTCAATATAAAGACATTTGAGCCACACCATTCGACATAATAAATTTGTATAAGATTAGATCACATAATATTTAATCTTTTCATAAATCAATTAATTTAAAAAATTAATATTTCACTAGTAAATTTAAAATTAATTTAAAAAATTAATATTTTCCTAGTTAATTTAAATTTTAAATTTTAATTGATGGGTTATTCAATGCATAAAACAAAAAATTGTTTCAACACCACTGAGGAGGATAAGAAATGGGTGTATACAAATAAATTCAAACAATTTTTTGATGGTGTCGATCCAAATCAATCTCCTCATTCGTTTTTGATTGGATATATAAGAATCGAACATTTTATCAAATTAAAAAAACAAAGTATTTAGAGTTCAAGAAAAAATGAATCTTTTGATAAACTCCTGCATCATTTCATATCTTCTAGTGATAACGACAGCGATAGAGAAACCATCAATGCAGACTCAAAAGTTTATACAGCACCTTGACAAAATGGAAGGTGACAGTTACTCACCAATTGAGTCGAGGTCAAACTTTATTAGTTCACTGCAAATCAAAAGATGATAACTTGGGTGATCAGACGCTACAAGTAAGTCAAAGTTTCTCGTGGAAATTCAAAGTAAATTTTTTTTCAACCACCATTTTTTGGTGTAATCTACGTACCTCCTCGAATAAGCATGTGTCAATGGAAGTATTTTGGCCGGAGAAACATGATTGACTTGGTTATAGAGAGACTTGCAATTGGGATGCTAGAGATAATAGCATTTATTTGGAGAATCTTATTAAAAATGTAGATGAGTTTGTGCGTAATTGGGAAAGCTAGGATAAGTATGTCGTGATTGAGGATGGATCTTCTGACAACTTTAATATAAATTTATAGATATCATGTAATTTCGATACCTTCATCGTCCAGCATCAATATTAATAAATATTTCACATCAATTTATGAAACTTCGAAAATATTTTAAAACAAAGAGAATTAATATCTTGATAAATTTAGAAAAAATTTATGAAACAACTAAAAAAAATTATATTTTAAAAAAAGAAATAATTTACCTATTTCATTTTAGATATATCAATCAAATTTTTTAAAAATGAAGAAAAAATGTAAATAATAGTTTGTACCCATAGAGTGTTATTTGAATTTTCAATTATTAATTTGTTGGTTATTCAATGTATAATAAATAACAATAAATTGTTAAAATTTATTTTTCATTCTTCCATGTATAAATGAATTATCTTCTCAATGAGATCTTTTTTTTTTATTTATTTCTTTTTATCTCTTACCATTTTTAAATTGTCCATAATGATAAAATAGTTAAGATATAAGAATGAAAAAGTAGGCCAAACTAAAATAACAAACCATTCAAAGTTTGAGAAAAAATGAATCTTTTTAAACACGATTCCATCTTTTCATGTCTTCTGGTGATAATAGTAATGATTTGAATGCCATCTTTCGCTCGCCCAAAAGAGTATACGTCAACATTGACTGAATGGAACATGACAACGATTAATGACTTGGATCTAGAGCTAGAGCTTATTACTTCACTGCCAATTGAAAGATGAAGATTTGGGTTATCATATGCTACAAGTGGCGCAAAGTTTTTCGGGAAAATATAGAGTGAATTTATTAGCAAACCCCCTTTTTTTTGGTGTAATCTAAGTACTTTGTCAAACAAAGACGTGTCCATGGAAGTATTTTGGCCTAAGAATTGGCCTAAGAACAAAGACGGGCTTGATTCGAGATGTAACTTCTAGCTTAGGAACAAAAACTCCTGAATTTTCATATTCATATTTTGTTGAAGGAAAAAAATCAATAAAAAGAGTTAATTGTGATTCCAAATAATTAAATTTCTTGTGCTACAATTCTTGCACCCATAAAAGAGTAAGGGCCAAAATCAGATTAAAAAATGTTGAAGAATGTGTTAGATGAACACAACTATTCACAATGATATGATATTATCCACTTTGAGCCTAAGCTCTTATGGCTTTGCTTTGGGCTTCCCCAAAAGGCCTCGTGCCAATGGAGAGAGTATTCCTTGATTATAAACCCAGGATCATTCCCTAAATTAGCGGATCTGGGACTTTCATCATCTAACCGAATGAAACTTTTGATAAACTAGGTATCATTTCATATCTTCTAGTGATAATGACGAAGATGGATAAGCCATTAGAGTTTAAAGAGTAAACATCACCCTTGAGTAAATGGACGGTGACAGTCGTTAACCTATTGAGTGCAGACCAGATTTTATTCATTCGCTGCAAATCAAAAGACGATGATTTGAGCAATCATACGCTATAATTGGGTTAGAGTCTCGGATGGAGATTCAAAGTTAATTTAATATCGAGTACCCTTGTTTGGTGCAATCTAACAACCTCATCAAATAAACATGCGTCTATGGAGGTGTTTTGGCTCGAGAACGACCATGACTGGCTTGATTATAGACGCTAACCGCCAAACTTGCATTTGGATTGCCAAAGATGATGGTATTTACCTCGAAAGTATTCCTAAAAATGTAATCTTAATTTATAATAAGAGTCTTATTTTATAGAAGTTTGGTAAAAAAAAAAATGAATAAATAAAATTCTAAATTAAACTATGGAGATTAATGTACTCCAAAGTGGAAGTTACCTCTCTAGTTATCGATAAATTAAATTAAATTATATCTTTAAATTTATAAAAATTATTATAACTAAATTAAGTTTGACATAATTTTTAAATACATAATTAGAAAAGACAATTAGATTCTTTTCCCTACCCGATAGTTTTATGCAGTAGGCCGTTGTTGTTGCATTTTGCTTACATTCCCATATAACATCAATTTTAATTACTCAAATCTTGCTTTCAAAACTCTTTTCCAAAATCTCTTTACCCCCATTTTCTAAAACTTTTTCTTGAACCAGGGCCAGAGCTCGAGCATACGTCGCTTGGCCGTAGGCGACGCAAGAACGAATAGACTTAACTCACTTGTTGTTGGGAAGTTAGTATCACACATTAGCAAGTCCACTACTATCAAAGTGCGATTGTGACAAGTGGATTGTTTCGTATAAGTTTCGACTCCAAATTAGGAAGAATATAAATAAATTCAAACAAGTTTTTGTTGGTGCCCATCAACAAAACCCTCTTTTACAAGTTCAAAAGCATATGCACCATTTAGTGAGTGGAAGGTGACGGTTATTAACCAATTAAGTCCAAGTCGGACTTTATTTGTTCACTGCAAATCAAAAAATGATGATTTAGGTAATCAGATACTACAAGTAGGTTAAAGTTTTTAATGGGAATTCAAAGTGAATTTTTTCGCAACCACCATTTTTTGGTGTAATATGCGAACGTCATCAAATAAACATGTGGAAATTGAAGTATTTTGGCCCGAGAGTCAAGATTGGCTCGATTATAGATGCGACTATCGACTTTGCAATTGAAATGGAATTTAAATAAACATTTTGGCCCGATAATGACATTTATTTTGAGAATATTCCTAAAAATTCAATGGAATCTGTGCTTAAGTGGGAAAACTAGGATGAAGTAGTGCAAACTCTAGACACTATTTATAGTGCTTTATATTTTTAAATAAATTTGGATGTTTAGGTCTTGTGAAATGCATTTAAAGATGCAATTGAATAAAGTTTAGTTTTTCATTTGCACGTATGAATTTGCAATTAGTATGTTTTTATCTTTCTTCTTTAAAATGTAGTAACGAACCTGAATCAATTTAGGATTTGAGAAAGTCGAGCCATTATAGTTATTAAAATTTATGGCCTAAAGCCTCGTCTTTTATGATTTAGTTTTAATAATAATTATGATTATCTTGGTTTTAATTTAACATAGGAAAAGTTATAGATTTTTAGTATAATCTTGAACAACATATGGTTGACATATGAGAGCATCACGATCAAGAAATTACCTAAATGGTCTTGTAACGAACCTAAATTTCTACATACTCAGAGTCGCTACTAACGTCTCATGCTCATCTCTTACGCGGAAATATAACTCTTAAAAGAAAACATCATCAATAGTGTAAATGTCGAAAACATTTAAAACATCATCTTCTCTAGAAAAACACAGTCATGGTGTTACGTGTTTAAATACGAAATGCTAAAACTAGAGAAAGTAAAAACAAATAGAAAATAATTTAAAACCATAAAAGACAAAACAACCTATTCTAACCTAAAACTAAGAATTTAAATATGAGTCTACCCTATGCACGTGTCACTGGCTCTATTCGCAATGTCACCGTCCTCCGTACAGGTGCGTCTTGCTTTTACCTGAAAAATGATCTGGGACACGGCCTGAGTTTTTCGAAGAATACTCAGTAAATGGCCCCACTATAGGGGGCCATGCAAATACAAACACATGCAATCATGCTCTTGGGACTTATCCCTATTCTCTAGGGGTGGCCTCTCGTCTCGAAAAAAATTGATGTGTAGTACTTCTCTACACACGACACACATGTGCAAGTGTGAATAGAGGGAACTCGCACACCTACTGGACCCTCTGGTCAAGCTAATATATAGCAACATTCGAAGGTCAGTGGAACCTCATAGTATCATGCTCCCCATGAACACCATCATCATCATACTATGCACGTTCGAACTATCATCTATGGGGAAGTATCCCTATGCTTATGAACCCAATATGCATGAGGTCCCTCTAAATTCCATCTTATCATCTCTTATGACACAACCCTTTAGTCTCATGTCTTTGTTACATTAAGTTACACATGCTTATTGGATATTTATATCAATATCATTTCCATGCTCTTAGGGTTGTGTGCTATGTCCGTCTACCGACATGATGCAACATGACATTCATCATCATATAGCATACTTAATATGGTTAACATCCACATATTAAGACAAACTTCATGCAAACATCATACTCATCATATCGCCATAAAGTGCATAAAGCATAACAAGTACGACATACATCAAACTATATATATTACGCACACCATCAAACATCATAACTCTTACGTCACCATATACTCATCTATCATCATATACTAGTATACAACATCATAAGATACAACTCATATATCATCATAACTCATACAATTTCTAACCTATCCTATAGTAAGGCCACATACTTGGTTGGTCTTAGCCGATGTAACGACCCTAAATTTCCACTTACCTAGAGTCGCTACCGTCATCATCATCTAAACTCGTATGCATAATTAAACATTTAAAAACTTCATCATAAAACATAAACTTCATCTTAAAATACAGCCATGAACTTACGTGTTTTGAAAACACTTTTAAGAATACACGGCAAAAGACTAAAGAAAATAACTAAACCTTTAAACTAAAAGCATCCTATTCTAGCCTAAGTCTAAGAAAATAAATGCGAAAACCCTATGCATGTGTCATGGTCTGAAGTTGAGATGCCATCGTCAGCCTATTCTAGCCTAAGTCTAAGAAAATAAATGCGAAAACCCTATGCATGTGTCATGGTCTGAAGTTGAGATGCCATCGTCAGCCGTACAGGGACGCCTTACCTTTACCTAAAAAGAACTAGCACATGACTTTAGTATTTTAAGAAATATTCAGTAAGTCCAGTAACGACCCAAAATTTTCACATACTCAGAGTCGCTACTAACGTCTCATGCTTATCTATAATGCAGAAATATAACTCTTACATTAACATCATTAATAATGTAAACTTCAAAAAGTGCTTAAAACAACTTCTCTGAAAAACACAGCCATGGTCTAACGTATTTAAGTACGAAATACTGATGTTTAGAGAAAATAAAAACAAACACAACATAATTTAAAACAATGAAATGCAAAACAACCTATTCTAACCTAAGACTAAGAATTTAAATATGTATCTACCCTATGCACGTACCACAGTCTCTGCTCGCGATCCGCCGCCCTTCATACAAGTCTGCATTGCCTTTACCTGAAAAATGATGTGGCACACGGCCTGAGTATTTCAAAGAATACTCAGTAAGTGGCCCCACTTAGGGGGTCATGCAAATGCAAACACATGCAATCATGATGAAGGGACCTATCTCTAATCATCATAGGGGTGACCTCCAATCTCGGACAAATTGGATGTGTAGTACTTTCCTACACACGACTCACACGTGCGAGTGTAAAATTCCAGGGCGCTTGCACACCCCCTGGACCCTCTAGTCAAGCTAATCTGTAGCAACGTGTAACGTTTCAGATTTTCCATTTTTACCTTATTTGGTTGATTGTTATTTTTATTTCTATATATGACAAGATATTATGTTATGCATTTATTATTGACGGAAGAGGTGCAATTTTCATCAACAAAGAAGTTATTACCTAAAAATAAAATAAATAATTAAATGTAATCTCCCGAAAATAGAAGATTTTTGCTAGACTTTTATTACCTAATAGAAACATTCCTATTTCTCTGAGTTTCCTTATCCTAAAACACTAGAATGTGAATGTCTTCAGATTATTTTTATATTCCTATGCTAAACCTTTTACCTCCCTTGAAAAAGATTTTCTCTCCAAACTTTTTGAGTTTTTGAGGGTGTCTGAGAGTATGGGAGAATCGAGAGGGTTAGCCAGGAAAAAACGTGTGGGGTGGTTCGTTGGATTTTCTTCGGTGAGTGGCTGGAGGGAGAATCGATTGAAGCTATCGATGTTGTATACCGTTGCGCATCTGTCGGAATTGGTGACGGGTGTCGTTGCATCGTCGGAATCGGGGTTGTGATGTCGTCGTTGGCGGCGCAGCGACGATTAGGGTTTTCTCAAATTTTAGGTAAGAAAGATGAAGGAAAATGGGTCGGGTTCACGTTCGGCCTCTAGACCAGCCCACGGAACGGACGCGGGCCCTGTGCGTTTCGGCCCAACACGGACGCGCGCTGCAGCCTTGTTCTCGGCTCCGCACGCATGCTCTTGGCTCGGCTTGACATGTACGGCGGCTCGACTTGGCGGCTTAGTTGGTCGGCTCGGCAGCTCGGCTTGGTGATTCGATATCACTATAATATATCGATTCCAAGGTTTTCGACCCTTACGCAGCCGTTTCTAACCTCAGTTTTACCATCCAAGGTCAGTATGGTCCCTAAACGTTTAATACAGCTTAGATTGGGGGTTTATTTTGATAAATAGCATGAGGTTTAGCTAGGGTATGTTATGAAAGGTTCCTAAGTTTTTATGTGGTTATCATAGGACGTATTTAACTGCTAGGATTAGCTCGTTGTGAGTGACTTCAACCAAGACCATCGAGGTAAGTGACCTTACTGTTGGAGTTAGCTTACTACGTGTTGTATGATGGTGCGTGCCCTGTGGCCCCTGCATGCACCATATTTATGTGATATGACTATGTGATGTATGGACTGTGTTGACTGCTGATTGTTTATGCTATGAAACGTAATGGTGATGTTGACTGTTGTCTGTTTATGTTATGTGTAGTTATGAATAAGATGTTAGTAATATATGTCATGGATACACGTAGTATTATCGAGTCATGTCATGAGATGGTTAGGCAACTGGAATGTACTTTCATGTTATGTAATATGCCATGTAGTGTAAGTCATGTGAGAGGCCATGTAATGTAAGTCATGTGAGATGCCATGTAATGTAAGAAACGTATATGCAATGTTAGCACTGTTTATGTAATGCCATGTTAGATATGTTAAGGGACCTCATGCATATATGTATGTCACGTGCATCGGGATTCTTCCCCTTTATGATACGAAAGAATGAATTTCGATATTTATGTTCGCCATGATATCATGCGGGCCCTTTTCTGTTCTGTGGTGTCCAGCGACGTGTAACACGTTGTGCCTGACCAAGTCAGGCCCAGGGGATATGTATACGAGCCCACCTGGTGGGTCCATGTACACGTACATGGGCCGTGTGTGAAGGAGTACCACGCACCCAACCCTACCCAGAATAGGATAGCGCCTAAGGCTATGACAAGTTTATGAAAAGTTAGGTCCCGCTCATATGTTGCATGTGTTTGCATTCCTAACCCCAATAGTGGGGTGACTTACTGAGTATTTCATAAAATACTCAAGCCACGTGCTACCTACATTTTTCAGGTAAAGGCAAGGCGCCAATGTACGGTTGACAGCGGAGCTGAGGACACCATGGAAGTTGGAGATAAGATATTTTTAGGAGTTTACTTTTATTGGACTGTTTTAAGTTATAGCATTGAGTATTTGTTTTATTTGGATTTGTTTTGAATTCAGTTATTGAAGGTTTATTTTCGAAGTTTAGGTTTTGTTTTGGATTTATGAATTTTTATGAAAGACTCTTCCAAGGTTATTTATGATGAGCTTCTGCTTAATGAGTTATGTATGCATGGGTGACGTCACTAATTAGGTTAAAGAAAATTAGGGGCGTTACACGACGTCTGGAGGTCAGCGGAACCCCATAGTGTCGTGTGCCTTATGAACATTCTCATCTGTGCGCACTCACACTCATCATCATATTGTGCGCGTCCACACTTATCATCTTAAGGGGAAGTAGCCCTATGCTTATGAACATACAATATGCATGAGGTCCCTCTAAATCCATCATAATGTATCTTCTGACACAACTCTCTAGTCTCATCTCTTTGTTACTCCAGGTAACACTTACTCGTGGACATTTGTTTTAATATCGGTTTCATGCTATTAGGGTTGTGTCCTATGTTGATTTCACGACATGATGCAATTTGACACTCATCATCATATAGCATGCTCAATATGGAAAACATCATCATATTAAGGTAAACGTCACACAATCATCATACTCATCATATTGCCATAAAGTGCATCAAGCATATCATGTACGTCATTCATCAAAATATATATTTTATGCACATCATCAAGAATCATAACTCATACATCATCATACGATACAACTCTTACATCATCATAGCTCATACAATGTTTAGTATATCAAATAGTAAGACCACTCACCTGATTAGCTTATACTAGTGTCACCAATTTATCCTTAATGAAAACTAGTGTCACCAATTTATCGTTAATGAAAGTTCAATTTTGTCCTTTGTATCCAAGTCAATCTATATAAATCCATGACATCCATTTCACGTTCAATTCTCTAACTCTTACAATGGTTCATGTTCTTAGACTTCATGCAAGTATTAAAGACTTTGCATGAATAAAGTCTTGAAACGTTATAATATACATCTAAATATATATATATATATATATATATATATTCTATTTTTATTAAGATTTCATTTTCTATTTTTTTATTTGGAGTGATTATTTTCTTGTGGTTCGATATTCTTTTATGTGCTTTGCTTTATCTCTTAATTTTTGTTGAAAGATATTCTTGTCAAATTTTAATCCATTCTTATCATATTAGTCAATTGATTCTTACTTCTCACTCTTCCCTTTTATTTTTCTATGTATTTTTTTTTCTTTTCTTTTGTTTTGGTATTTTTGCCTTCTCATATTTCCTCTTTTATTTATTTATTTTTTTCTTCTCTCTATTCCCTCTTTTCTTTTGATTTTATCTACAATATTTGGCCTGGTCTCTTTGTTTTCTTTCTTTTCGTTTTATCTTGTTTTTAGGTTTCTTTTCATGATGTGTGATATTGTGGCTTAAGGTGGGTTGAGGAGAGATACCGGGGGAACGAGAGGCTAATGCTTTTATTTATATTTGTTTATTTATTATTATTTCTTTTTGGGCTATTACATGACTCCATTGTTGGGTCAGGGAACGCAAACACGTCTAACTCATGGATCTAGGGACCTATAGTTTATAAACTATCAAAGGGGTGGCCTCCAGTCTCATACAAATTGGATGTGTAGTACTTCCCTAGACACGACCCACACGTACACATGTGAATCTCTAGGGGGCTCGCACACCCTCTGGTCCCTCTTTGGCCAAGCTAATCTGTAGCGACGTCCGAAGGTCAGTAGAACCTCGTAGTGTCATGCTCTCCATGAATACCCTCACCATCATACTGTGTGCGTCCGCACTAATCATCATAAATGGAAAAGTATCGCAATGTATATGAACATACAAAATGCATGAGGTACCTATAGTTTTCATCTTTAAATCATATTTAAGACACAACCCTATACACCGTTCACACATTACTCTAAGTAATGTGGACATATTGGCCTTCATATATTCATCATCATTCATTTAACTAGGACAGTGTTATAAACTTGTCGTCATAATGCATCATGACATTTAATACATGCACAACATCTTAATATGGAACATCTCATATTAAGTCATTTCATCATCATACATCTCGCATCACCTTAATATTATGCATCATAATCATCATGTCAACATCAGGTACATCATAAAATTATATATAATATCATTACATCGTTATCTAATATCATCAAGTCATTATATAACATCATCATATCGTCATCAGGTCATGACATAACATTATCACATTATCATCTAACACCATCACGTCATCACATAACATTATCAAATCATCACATAACATTATCACATCATCATATAACATCATCACATCATTATCTAATATCATCAAGTCATCATATTACATCATCACATCATCATACAACATCAACACATCATCATCTAACATCATCACGTCATCATATAACATCATCACATCATCATCTAACGTCATCACATCATCATATAACATAATCACATCATCATATAACATAAAGCATAAATGACACGTGCAAGGGCTACTGGGCACGTGTCGTCATACATAAGACAAGTCTTTCGACCGAGCCGATAGTAAGGCTACTTACTTGATTAACTTAAGCTGGTGTCACCAATTTTTTGTCCTTTGTATCGAAATCAACCTATGTGAATCCATGACATCAATTTCAAGTTGAAGTCTCTACATTTTACAATAGTACATGTGTTAGATTTCATGGGAGCATTAAAATCTTTTCATGAATAAAATCTTGAAAGGTTTGTTATAATATTGTTTTGATGCAATCCATTCCCAACTCTTTAACATTTTCCACATATTTTTTTCTTCTTAGTTTCCCTCATTTTTTCTTTCAATTATGTTCACAATTCTCCCTTTGATTTCTTTTTTCATTCAATTATGTTCACAATTCTCCCTTACTTTATCTTTGATTAGTTTTTAATCCGTTCTTACTTTTTCTCTAAAAATGGCTACTAATAGATTTCTTAAAACCCGAGAAAATACTTGTCATCTAATTTCTAATTTAAGTTATTGTAACAAAAAATCATTCAAGAAAAATGTAAAATATGACTTAAGACCTTTTTAGGCCTATCTCTATGGCTAAACTGAATACGGTTAAATTTTTTGTTTTTGTTTCAGTTTGTTTATGCAGTAAATGAGAAATTAATGATAGAGGTTTGGCTGAGTTATTTTAGAGAAGGAGGGAGAGGTTTGAAACCAGTTACCATTTTTCTCTTCCTTTTCACCTCTTATCTCTCACCTCTACTCTTTTCTTCCGCTAAGTTTTAGTGGCAGAGATTCTCAAAATCTGAATTCTGGCTTCCTTTCTCCGATGGCATCAGAGACGATTAGACAACTTATGATATTGTCCACTTTACGCATACCCTCACATAGCTTTCCTTTAGGTTTCCCAAAAGACCTCATACCCAACAATGGAGAGAGTATTTATTTTTATTATAAACTCATAATCATTCCCTAAATTAGCTGGACTTTCATAATCCAACAGTACTCACTCGATGTGGGTGTATATTAGACCGAAGAGGCTTTTTCGATTTGGTTTGCTCGGTATAGAGGTCAAGTATTACGATTTAAGGTCGGGTCTCTGTTAAGAATGAGAAATAGAATTGGGAAGGTGTGTATTATCATTGATATTGATATCCTTTAAATAGGATACAAGCTAGTACAAAGGAAAATATAAAATAATTAAATACTAGAATAAAATAAAATATACTATAAATCTAATTATAAACGGAAGAATATTAAGATATAATATCTAAGATATATTCCATAAATAATATATCTCAACACTCCCCCTCAAGTTGGAGAGTGTATGTCAATCACATCCAACTTGTCTTTAACTTGTCTTTACGGTAGGTCAATAACACCCAAGTTGTCTTTCACTCTTGTCTTCCCAGTAATGAAAATATCCATAAAAAAATAGACCGCCTTTGATTGGTTTGCATTTTTAGACTTTCAAGAAATTATTGAATTTTCAAGAAAGATGCAAGACTCAGAAATAGACCGTAATGTTTGACTCGAGGATTGGTAACTTGTCCTATTTAATTTGATTTGGAACAAGTGAATATCCTCCCTAATCACTTCTCGGTCCATGCATAAATGCTTTAGAAATAGACCGCAATGATTGACTCGAGGATTGATAACTTGTCCATTTAATTTGATTTGGAACAAGTGAATATCCTCCCTGAGCACTTGTTGGTCCATGCATAAATGCTTTAGTGGATAATGACACCAAGATCAGTGCTTTGGATCACTTGAGAGGCTGTGAAAGAAAATACGAACATCCTGAATATGTCACCTTAGAGCTTGGTGAGAAATTTGAAGATGCTTATAACATATTCTTGATATTGGATGATTGACGATGGTAAAGACTTCACTAATTGGTTAGGGTTTGGCTTTAGGTTTAATACTCCCCTTGGACTCAGAGTCCAAGGGGGTAGTAGGAATACCACGATCGGTGCTTTGAATTTAGGAATATCAAGATCGATGCTCTGATACCATGTTAAGAATGAGAAATAGAATTGGGAAGGTGTGTATTATCATTGATATTGATATCCTGATATCCTTTAGATAGAATACAAGCTAGTACAAATGAGGAAAATATAAAATAATTAAATAATAGAATAAAATAAAATATACAAAGAATATTAAGATATAATATCTAAGATATATTCCATAAATAATATATCTCAACCGTCTCTCATCAAATTTTTGCCAAAAAACTACGATATTCATTCTCCCTCGGTTTCTCACAATCTCCTTTGTTGTAGACAATTCTGGGAGGTTTTGGCAAGTTGTGGGGGTCATGAAACGTGATTTTGGGACCCTGCAAAATTTCTAGCCGTCCCCGAAAAACTTACAATTGAGTTTTTTTTCTTTTAAGTATATATGAATAAAGTTGAGTATCTTATTCTCATAAATACTAACTTTTTATCCAATTCAACTCCAGCTTCCTTCACGAAATTTGTGCAAAATCTCCTCAAGAACAATATATCAAGAATTCTCCTAGCTCGAATAAATCCTATCAGAACTAAAAGAAAACCGAAACCCTAATGAGATTTTCTAATCATTTGGGTCTAATTTGGCATGTAATTTGGCATGTAAGGCCCTCAGCAAATTCTAGAAACTCAAGTTTAGAGGAAAAATTGGGTATTTAATTTATTGCTCCGACTTGGTATTACAAAATCATAACTAAACTGGTTCAAATATATATATCGAGGTCAAATAGTGTTACAAAGTCTATCTTATCGTACATAATTTAAAACGTTTGAGATGTTGACATAACAATCCATCAATTGAGTGAAATTAATTTAATGGTGGGTAGGGAAATCAAACATCTTAAGTACTTTTGGTCTACTCATTTATTGTTTTAGTGATTCTTTTCTTGTGAATAGAAAAATTCAAACATCTTTAATAAAATAAGTATGAAAGAGATCTAAGTACTTATAGTTAAACTATATCTTATCTTCAACAAAATTAATCGAGGACTCAATTCAATCGACCTAAATCGAAATGAAATCAGTTGAAAAGATCAAAGTCGAATTAATCGACTAATTTTATGTATAATTTTATGTATTGAATGTTATAGAACTAACTAAAGATTTTGAGACAACCCATGGGACGAGACAAGGTTATTAATGTTCTCCCTAACCAATGTGGGACATCACAATCCACCCCCCCTCGAGGCCCAGTGTCCTCGCTGGTACTCTTTCCTTTCTCCAATCGATGTGGGAGCGCCCCCAAATCTACCCCATTTTGGGGCCCAGCGTCCTTACAGGCACACCGCCTCGTGTCTAACCCCCCTTCGGAGAACAGCGAGAAGGTTGGCACATCGTCGGTGTCTGGCTCTGATACCATTTGTAATGCCCCAAATGTACCGCTAGCAGATATTGTCATCTTTGGGCTTTCCCTTTCGGACTTCCCCTCCAGACTTTAAAACGCGTCTGCTAGGGGAAGGTTTCCACACCCTTATAAATGGTGATTTATTTTCCAACCCAACCGATGTGGAACATCACACTCAATTAGATTTAAGAATCGACTTTACTTTTCTAAAAATACATATTGAGTTACTCTCAAATGTGCTATATATACACGTTCATCCCTGGTAAATGTTAAGTATATGAATAAAAATTCAATTTAGTATGGTTTACTATAATATCACGACTTACTCTCCTTTGCTTTTCGATTCATATTCATAGAAACGTGTTAAAATTAATGTAGGGTTGAAATTGTGTCCTTAATTAAATTTCCTTGTATTTTTTTTTTAATTTTAATTTTATTATATTTGAAAGTATTGATATAATATTTTTTTTCAATTCAAATCATGTCTTTTCGAACAACTCATAGAAAATGATAAAAGATTGATTTGACATATATATAATCAATACATATTGCATTTATTATCTTTTGAGTCACTAAGAATTTAAATTTATTTTTGTAAATTAATTCTAAAACAACAGAAAATAGAAATTATATTACTAGTCAAACTTACATTTTAAAAATATGAAATAAAAAAATACTAATTTTTAAAAATTTTAAATTTAGACTCTTAGAATTAATCTTTATAATAAAATTCTAAAATAATTATTTATGAGAATTTTAATAAATGATAGAGTCTAAATAATTAATTATAAGGTTTTATCAAATTATAACTTGAAATGGTATACATAAAATACAAATTTATTAAGTTCAATATGTTTTTGTAAATTTTTATTCATATTTTTTTTTATAAGTTTTCATCAATGCCTTTGTCACGACTCGCTTTTGGAAGGCTCCTGAAGCACGGATCATGACTCAAAAATACGATAAAAAAATTTATGAATTAAGAACAAAACATTGAAAACGTAAACTACATACATATATATTTACATTATATTAAAATAGAGTTTATACAAACATAGTTTTAGACCAAAAAAAAAAAAAAAAACTCAAAAACATTTTAACAAAATAAAGTTGGAGATTGAGGTGGTTAATCTATGGCTCCTACTCCAAATTCTGCTCCCATCTCCGACATGAAATGAGTAAACAAACTCAATAAGTAGCCTACTTGTAGGTTCTTAATCGTGTTCATTTCCTTGAGTAATCAAGGACCTAATGTATAGACTTAATTTGGGTTCATGATACTTGGTCAACTTGGTGGTTACCCCTAACGTAGCCCTAAACTACTCCCATGATAGACAAAGATAATCATATGGTTGGTGCAGAACGTGATCATGCCCGTTAGTAAAACATGACACAGGGCATCACATCTAGTGAGGAAAATATAAGGCTCATCATAATATCTTACCCATATGACATGGTGTAGGGGGCATGCTTTAGGGCATGGGGGTGTAGGGTATTAGTTTGAATAGTCCTAGGGTATGTCCTTGGTACATGGAAACTTTGATATCCCAAGGTGTAGTTGAAATTGATAGCACACCCTATTCATGTATGGCCCAACCTAAGCACATTTATCCATTTATTCGTGTCATAGAACTTGGTCATGTAAATAAATTTTAAAGATAGCATGACCAAAGAGACTACTTAAGTTTTGGAAATTTGTAGTCTTAGTCATTAGGGGCTATATGGTAATTTTTCTACCTAAATCATGGTCCGAGCCTCAAACATAGTTCGAAGGTCATGAAACCTCACTAGTCCCTTGAAGGTGGTTACGGCTGTGACCATAGATAAATTAGTTTAAGGGCATTATGGTCATTTTACACTATCACTTAGTTCAACGGCTTATCCAATGACCACAAAATTTGATATAAAATCTTAATATGTCATAATATATTTGACATTAAAATTTCATAAGCAACCGGATTCATTTAGTACATTAACGATACTTGATTCTCGAGCAAAAAATTTGGTTTAGGTCCTTAACTCACTATTCTTGGTCTACTTTTTCCATATTCCTTTAGTTCTTACTCAACTTAACGCTCATATTAAGTTTCAAATCGTTCATACAAGTATTTCTTAAGAAAAGCCTATATTAGCTACTTACTCCTTGGTTGAATCACTCTAAACTTTCGTGGTTAGCTTTCTTAGAGAGTGCAGTTTCTAAAAGTATTGAGAATTTTATTAGAATCCATATGAAAGGGGAGTTTAATTTGAGAAACACCAACGGTATTCTGATTTTGGGCTGGCGTGGTTGGTTCGTCATCGTCTTCTTCCTCATAAAGGAAGAATAATTTTGATCTCTTTAGCGCCACTGTTTGAAACACGACTCCACTAGCTCAATCCAAGGAATTTCTCCACTCGATTTCGTCATCGTCTTCTTCCTCATAAAGGAAGAATAATTTTGATCTCTTTAGCGCCACTGTTTGAAACACGACTCCACTAGCTCAATCCAAGGAATTTCTCCACTCGATTTCCGTAACATCTGAGTCCCGATGAGACATTAAATATCTTATTTTTCTATTAAGTCCTAATTTTCAAAATTTAGGTCTTAGAAGTCGAATTTAAAAATTTAGGATGTGCTATCATGGAAACATTCCTTATCTTAGATAGTTAGAAAATTCATGTGAAGGACTTTCGAAGGGCGTTATTTGGATGAGTATGTATGGTATGTATGTCATGATAAATTTTTGGTTTGCCCCTAGATTGAGATTTTTGAGAAGCATGGTGGTTAATATATTATGCCAAGTTAGAAGAAGAATATGCATGACTAGAATACGAGTTGGGCAATATGAATGAGTATGTTATGCATGACGTAAGAAATTACAAAAATGCCCCAATAATTAGATTTTTTTATAAATGTTGTTTTACATGCTTTTCGTTGTGTTAGAAAGAAGGATCAACTATTGTAATCTATGCTTCAAGTGATTGATGGATGCTATCTCTGTGTTGAGATTGTTTGCTTGTATGCTTGTATATATAGTATGCTTAGCTCCACGTTTTTTATTGTGTTTTTCTTGTATAATGAGTTCATCCACATAGAGTATAACTAGGGTGCTAGAGTTTGGTTGGTTAAACAATGACCCAGGTTAGGATGCCTCCAACAGGCTAAGCACTTTAGGATCGTGAGCGTCGGAAGGTTTAGACCCTAGTGCTCCTAGACTAGGAAAGACTCACGGAGTGGAAACAAAGTACCCTAGAGCCAGAAGTTCGCATTAAGCCATCTAGCTGCCTTAGGAATCCAATAGATCTCCTTAACTCCCAGGTACAACTATGGTTACGTTTAAATTATATGTATACCATGTTTTTGGTGATTGATAGGATAGTTTCCCTCGCAAAGCACGGAAGAGAACCAACCCAAGTTAGTAAGTTTCTAGTAGACATTGCACCCTAGGATCATGAGAGGCGATCATAAGTATAGACATGTGTGCACCCAGAGAGTGGATTGGCTCTAGAAGTTGGTTCTAAACGTCCTGAAAATAAGAGACAAGTTTTAAACCACCAAGACGCTTCTAAGAACCTTGTAAACCTCCACGACATCAAAGAATGACAAAGGTGACCTTCAAGCCATTAACGATTGATATGGTGTCAATAGAGCTTGCACTTTCCTTTCCATTTCGGTACTAGTACCGTCAAGTCAAGCCTAAGCAGGTTAGAATTGTATGACTGATAGATCTTTTGGACTACTGATATGAACCAAGACATCAATCATACAATATAAACTTCAAGGAAAAGTGAAGAAAATGTAGTCAAAATTATCAAAAGATGTTTCAATTCATGTCATATTGAAGGAGAATGAAGTTTCATTATTATAAATTTTGGGTAGATCATAACTTAGAGTTGTAGTGTTTCATTAATGGATTTTAGAACTTTTTATTTACTTTAGGTTACATTTACATAGTGGTTAATTAGGACCATTTACAAGGTGGTTAATTATGGTCCTAAAGTATGAATGTTACCATTCTTGAAATGCCTAATGAAAGGTCAATGGTTTCATTTCGAGGCTATATAAAGAGCCATGTATGTTGTATTTGTAAAGAGACTTGGAAAATGTAATAAAAGAAGCATTTGTGCTTTCTTTAGCCAATGACCAAGACCAAGTTCTTTGCAATTCTATGTAGCTTAGGTTGCATGTAGAATTATTCAAGCTTGACATGATCAATCTTGCTTGCAGAGTGATTCGAATCTCAAACAAGTGTTCTTGCTTTGAGATATTTGGTCAACAAGAATCATTCAAACTAGACATGATCGATCTTACTTGTGGAGTGATTTGAATCTCAAAATAATGTTATTTCCTTGAGATATTCGATCAACAAGGTAATTCGAATCTTACTCCCCTTGTAGTGATTCCATATCATTTGGTATCAGAGTCTTCCCTTGGATTCATTACTTATTAACTACTCTGCGTAGCAGATCTGTCGTAAGAGAGAACGTAGGATACACAGGTAGTCTTAGTAGCTAACAAGCACAGGGAGGTCCTTCCCCCAACCTTGGTGACTAGATGGTTTGTGGGTAGAGTTCGCTAACCAACCCCCCATGGATGATGAGACAAACTAGCACACATCATATTGTACCGAGAGAGAGCTTTACGTGGAGAGCCACGACCTATGACATCGGCTACAAACTACATAAGCAAAGCAAGCCACCTAAGCCACCTAAGTCAAAGAATAGAGTAGTGTTTAAATTCATATTTGATATATTAAATATAAATGAAAAATATATATTTAATTTGAAAGATTAACCTTTAAAATATTTGATATATTAAATATAAAAAGAGAAAATATATTTGACTCCTCGGGGTTAATCTAATTTTTTAGTGTACACAGATCTAGACCTCTTATCGCCACTCACGATCCTAGGGTGTTTGGTCTACTGGAAACATTTTGACCTGGGTCAACTTAAAATTGCTCTAGCTCTTGCGCCCTTATCTTTACTTGGTTCTCTAGTGCATGTTTTGTTAGGGAGTTAATCCTAACGGTCACCTAAAGCATGATATTCATAATCTAAACAAAGCATGATATTCATAATCTATCTAAACATGTGTGAAAGCTTATTAAGAAGATAATTCTAATAATCACTAAAGCATCAAAAGCTTTGTTAGTGAGCATAAAGAAGATGGGATTAGTCGTTTCATCGCAGATCTTGGGGATGAGATCTAGAGATCAATTGTGGCTCATGCTCCTCCCGACTATGTTGCAGCCGTACGGATCTCTATTCTTATGGACATGCACTGTCTGAAGGGCAAGCAGTCTACGACCGTTTAGTTCATCTCCACTTCTTCAGGACAGAATAGGAAAGCAGATAAATAGGCCTCCATGACACATAAGTGAGTACGTGGACGATCAGGTCATCGCGGACATGTTGAGGATTAGGGCAGGGTAGCTTGCCCAATGTGCAACCGTATTCATGAGGGTGAGTTCTAGGGATTGCAAGAGTGTAACAGGTGCAGTAAGTGAGGGTACCGCACAACCGACTGTCCACACAAGAATAATCTTGAGGCTAATCAATAGGTCAGACAAAATCAGGGAGGCTGTAGAGCTCATCAGCAGCAACAAGGGTGCACTGTAGTCCATGCCATCACGACCAAGGGTCAATAATCCATACACTATTGTAACATTGTAACAGGTACGTTACCTGTCTTTGGACACCTGACATTCACTTTATTTGACTTTGGATCCACACACTTCTTTATTTCTAACGGATGTTTTGATCAAGCACATTTATCGTTAGAGTACACATTGTTTCCACACCATCAAATGAGTTGCTAGTAACTACCAACAAAGTGAAGGCAGAGAGTGTGGTTGCGTCTGGACGAGTCTTAGGTGCCACATTAATTGTATTAAGCATGAAAGACTTTGATATTATTCTTGGAATTGATTGGTTAGGAGAAAATCGTGCTTTAACTGATTGCGAGACAGGATTGGTTGTTAGGAATCACGATTCTTCACAATGGTATGATATTGTCCACTTTGAGCATATACCAATGGAGATATATTCCCTTATTTATAAACCCATGATCATTCCCTAAATTAGCCTATGTGTGACTCACTCCCAACAATCCTTAACAATCCTCCCCTCGAACAAAGTACACTATAAGCCTTCCTTGAGGCTTATGGAGCTCTCGAACAGAAATTGTTGAACGCAACTCTCTGTAGGAAACACTCACACTCTTTATTAACACCAATTGGGAAGAGAATACAAGAAACTCTGTACTACTTTTTATTGTTTTTGAATTTCTGGGATGAAAACTTAGGTAGGGTGGAGGGTATTTACAGTAAAGCCTAAGCAATCTAAATCTTTTTCCTAAAATATCTTGATCTCTCTCCTAAAATATCTGGATCTCTCTCCTAAAATATCTAGATCTCTCTCTAGAATCATCTTTCCTAAAATCTCTATTAAAATAAATATACAATGAGCTCCTACAATTATTAAGCTTGACTCTATTGGGCTAGCGATGATATTTCAACACTGGTGAGCTTTAGACTCCTTACGGGGGAGATCCTTGTGTAGAAGGGAATGTCATTTAAGGGAACCGTGAGGGTTTGACAGTAATAAAAGCCAAAAAGGTGATTCACCAAGATGCGTGGGTGTTCCTAGCTAGTGTGACAGTTGACGACAGGACTAAGCCAACAATTTCCTCAGTTCAAGTGGTCAGAGAGTTCGAAGATGTCTTTCATGAGGATCTGCTTGGGTTGCCTCCTAATAGATAAGTTGACTTTGGGATTATCTTGGAATCTAGTACAACACCGATTTCCAAAGTACCTAATAGAATGACACTTGCCAAACTCAAGGAACTGAAGGAGCATATACAATAACTCTTAGATAAGGGTTCCTTTCAGCCTAGTGTCTCACCGTGAGGAGCTCCTATACTATTGGTAAATAAAAAGAATGGTTTTTTTTTTGTGTCTATGTATTGACTACCGAGAGTTGAATGAGGTTAGTATCAAGAATAAATATCCTTTTCCAAGGATACATGAACTATTTGATCAATTGCAAGGTGCATGGGTGTTCTCCAAGATCGACTTGAGATCAGAGTACCAACAATTGAGGATTAGGAAGGAGAACATACCCAAGACTGCCTTCAGGAGCTGCTATAGACATTATGAGTTCATAGTGGTGTCTTTCAGTCTTACCATTGCTCCTGCAATTTTCATGGATTTTATGAATAGGGTATTTAAGGAGTATCTCGATGCCTTTGTCATTATGTCATCGAAGACATCGTGGTATACTCTAAGTCAAAAGCAGAGCATGAGGACCACCTGAGGATTGTTTGTGTTGAGAGCTCATCGAGTGTATGCTAAATTTTCTAAGTTCGAGTTCTGGCTGCATGAGGTGGCTTTTCTGGAACATGTGGTATCTAAAAGGAAAAGTACTTAGATTTAGCTAAGATATAAGTAGTTATGAGATGGCCAAGGCCAAATAAAGTCTCTTTGAAGTTTTCTAGGGTTGACAGGTTATTACAAAAGGTTTGTACAAGATTTCTCTAAAATATTTGCCGCCATGATTCACTTGATCAAGAAGGGCAAGCCCTTTTTCTAGACTCCAGCATGTGAGCAGAGTTTTCAAGAATTAATGAAGCGGTTGGTGACGCCACCCATTGTCACAGTGTCTTATGGAATGGGTAATCTCGTGGTGTATAGTGACGCCTCGAGAAAAGGATTGGGTTGCGTGCTTATAGATTTTTGATAGTCTAAAGTTGCTACTGTATACATAACATACTCATTTGTGCAAAAATAATTATTTAAAACTTCAATATAAAACACTATCATGGATTACGTGTTCGATGAACATAACGATCATTTTCCTGTCTAGTAGTGTATACGTCCACACCATCATAAAATAGGGGTATTCCTCGATGCATGAACACACAATGGTGTATGAGGTCCCTTCATTTTCATTCATGATCATGTAAAACAACCCCTTCCATTTTTCCTTCCTATCATTATTTTCATCATAGCTTTCTGTACATAAATTAGGGTCGTGCATTATGTCGACACATTTTTTCATATAACATTTCATATCATGTAACGACCCGGGAGAAAGAAAAAAAAAATTCAGTCGCCAGAAAACCCGCGAGTTTTTCGACGACTGCTGAGTTTCGCAGATCCCACGACCCCCAGGACACCTCAGAATACCTGCAAGAAGAGAAAAGAAAGAAAATATGAGAGAGAGAGAGAGAGAGATTTCGAGTAACGCCGGCGAGTTGCCAACTTTTTTCGACGAGACTCAAACCACCCGAAAACCGATGCCAAACACTCAGTTACCATCACGAGAAGAATCTCTAACGATAGCACAATTACTCAAGGTACCTTTTGTGCCTTTTCGTAAGCGTCGTTGTCGGTAACCGAGGTCAGAAAATTAGGTTTTCCTAAACGTCCTTAGATCTGTGGTTTTAGGAACTTTTAGGCCACAAAACTTTGAGGAAGGAAAGAGAGACGACAAACAAAGAGGAAAAGGAAGAAAGAAGACCGAAATCGGAAACGAAAATGCCATGGGAAAGAGAGAGAAAATTGCGCAATAGTCGAGTAAGGAAGAAGGATCCATCAGGTTCGGGTCAACCCGAACAGAATACCCAGACCCAAGGCCCAAACCAATCTAAGTCCAGCCCGTGAAATCGACGCCAAAACTCTGATTCGGCTGAAACCTCAATCCACCCCAGTAGCCGACGGTTCAACTGAACCAACCTGAGACCAGACCCACGGTCCAATCGAACCGACCTGCAACCTAAACACCTGCGACCTAGTCCAGTAAGCCGAGGCCCAACGATTAGTCTGGCCCATTAGCCTTCTACAGCCCACGACCCAAACCGCGACCCGAACCGAACTATGTCCCGCGCCTCGACTCGATGCCACCACACGACATGGCTCGTTCTGCTGCCACCAAGTGGCACATAGTGTGCACTGGCGGTCCCTCAGCGCGGCTTGACGCAAGCGGCTCGGGCTCCCTCCGGCGACACTCCGGCAGCTCCTCTAGCGGCTTCCAGCAGCTGTTTCATCTCGGCTCATCTGTTTCCAGCCCAGTTTCCACCGTTTCGACGCTCCCAAATCTATTTTTAGCCCCGATTAAGGTATTCGAGACCATTTTAGAGTCGTATTTCACATTTATTGAGTTATTGGTAAATTAATTGTGAAATACTAATGGAAGGTGGTGAACGATGTGATAGGAAACAAACCCCGACAACGTAGGAACCAACTCTCAAGGAATGGGAGCTTACGTTTAGCTAAGTAGGTAGTACTTCGACCAAGGTCAACCAAGCAAGTGGTCTTACTATAGAATAGGCTAAAGATTGTTTGAATTATGATGATGTATGAGTATGACATTGTGTTGTGATGTATGTTAAATGTACGTTATTTATGCTTCGATGCATGACGTACATGTTATATTTGATGTACTTAATGGTTTTTATGATGAGTATGATGTATGTGTAATAATGGTATTAACATGATGATGTTTTCCATGTTGAACATGCCTTATGATGTTGTATGCCATATTGCATCATGTCGTAGATCAACATAGGACACAACCCTAAGAGTATTAAAATGATATTAATGTAAATATCCATGAGCGCATGTTACAGAGTGTAACAAAGAGACGAGACTAGAGGGTTGTGTCAAAACAGAAGAAGAACTGTGATGGTCATGTTTGTCCAAGATGTGTTGCCTGTGGCTACGTGTCGAATATCCCTATCATACTGGTTTAGGATGGTTATATATAGTCGCAAGCCCATTCTAGACCTCTTTTACTTGCTTTCATATATTGTTAAGTCTTTACTATTCTTATCATGTCAATACTGGGTGTATGACTATTTACCAAAATTATGTCTATACCTGCTAAAGCTAAAATGCCCCAAAATGTACTATTGAGAGATGTGACTAATCGTCAATTCTTCCTTCCATGGTTCTATGTTATCAATGTTGTGGTTGTTGCTTATTTCTTTTTAGCCTTTAACATTGCTTTCTTATAAATTATTTTCAACACATTTCCTCCTTCACGTTTTCTTAAATATTTTCTCTCAAATGTGATTGAGGCTAGTTCATACATTCGAATTGTTCGAGACTTACGATTTTCATTGGACTGATTTTTTCGCTTGGTTAGAACAAGTTTCACAGCATTGTTGTTTCGCACAATGTGATCGAGGCATGTGAAGGTCCCTCTTTTGGCTCATTTGGATTCTTGTTTGTCAGTTTTTTGTCCCGATTTCAATTCTAACCCTAATTTTACTTGAATTAGGACCTACTAGAGAAATTCAAAAATTTTTGGAGCTCTTAACATGTGGAAAAGCTAGCTTGAAAATACACGTTTCATCCAAGTAATTAATCACAAGAACTTTAGGCAAGTAACACTTTTAGGGATCGTTAGAATGTGCTAGCATGCGAGCATTCCTTACCTTAGGTCATTAGAATATGCATGTTTAGCACTTCAAAAGAAAAATTTTGGATGTGAATGCATTATTTGTATGTTATAGAAATTACCGTTATATCCGTAGGATAAGATTATGAGATGAAAGCTAATTTTATATATATATATATATATATTTTTTTTTTTTTGGCAAAGAACTATTATGAGAAAATGCATGACTAGTGAATAAATTGGGAGATATGAGATTTATGATGAAATGTTGTTTACTGTGTGACAAGGATGGAATATTGTGATTTGTGCTACGGGTGATTGATGAATGTTATCTGCCCGTTGAGCTTATTTCCTTATTTTCTTGTTTGTTTGCATGAACATCTTAACGTATGTTTTCAATGATTTAGCAGATCGATAATACGTCAACTTATCTAGACAAAAGTTAACTTATCTCAATTTATACATTAGTTGTCGGGACAAACTTTTTCTCGACCGAATGCCATTTTCATTGGAAAGTGACTTTCCTTATGCGGGGTAAATATAATTTATTATACACAATTTGTACATTTTGTAATGCTTTGTTGCATTAAAAGAAGTGATTATATTTGCATGTGGTTTAGATTTAGGGTAATCACTAGATCCACCTCCATGATGGATGGCGAACAATTAGCTTGAGTGTCTAGTGAGCGACCAAAGTTCCCTTAAATCTACAAATTAAATGCACGTGAATGAACTCAGTTTTTTGGTCTTTTGATGAACCATATGAATCTCTTATGGATTAAAATAATGATTATAGTTAACTTAAGTTTTAAGTCTAAAAGATATTTATATTATCTATTACAATTTTTTTTTTAATATAAAGAAAGAAACTCTATTGAAATTCTAAACTAGAAAATATTGTTGGAAGTTGAAATTTGAAGGAGAGAATCACATTGGGATCGAAATTTGACTTTAAATTATATTCAAATTAAGCTTTCACAATCTCTATAATTATATTTCACAATCTCTATAATTCAATAATTATATTATTCTTTCTTCTAAATTGTCGATCAAAGTGGCCTTTTTTATTCATCATTGTTGTTCGAGAGGTTCGAATTATGGTATGATGTTTGTTTATATAATTATTTTACATTATTGAAATAATATATATTTTTCCTTATTATATAATATGTCAAAAAAGTCATGTACGGAAGGTTTTAAAATTGTTTTCAATTGACAATATGGTCGGGAGAGTTTTAATATTGTTTTCGATCTTTGTTTTAAAACTATTTTCAAATTTGGCGATTGAAACTCTTTCGTAATCAATAATGTCATTGGCCACAAGAAGGACGCCTTGAGGCACTAAGCTAATATTTTCTTCTAGTAACTTGTAAAATTGTTTATTAAACTAGTCGACCTAAATTAGGTGATGTATTTTGGCTTAATTTTATTTGGGATGAGAGCTATATATGTAACGTTAACGATCTTCTCGACTACATCATGAAAAAAAAAATCTTGGAAGACTATCATGATATGTTGTTGAAAGATGTTCTGAAAAATTGTAAACTTTTAGGAGGCCATGTGCTTTGTTAAGCTGGCATGTACCTTTGACTTGGTAATAGGGACAATTAGTGAAGAAGACATGTTGTGTGTTATCCTCTTCTAAGAGCATCTAAGAGCATCAGCCTATAAATTAGGAACATTATTTTAAGATAATCATGAATGATTGCTTTCTAAATTGTAGTTTTATTATTATGTGAGTGTTTAAGCCGTTAGGTTAACACAACTTCTCCACAATGATATGATATTGTTCACCCCTTAATTGAGGCTCGACTCGTTTTCTTTTGAAGTCTTAGTCATTTTTTACTATGCCTTAGAGACTCACAATACTTTATTCGACATTTGAGGATTCTATCGACATAACTTGTTAGTTTAGGGCATGACTCTGATACCATGTTAAATGAGCACGACTCTCCACAATGGTATAATATTGTCATATACACTTTAAGCATAAGCTCTCCTGGATTTGCTATCAACTTCCGCAAAAAGCATCATATCAATGAAAAATAGTATTCTATGATTATAAATCTATGATAATTCTCTAAATTAGTGAGGGTGAGACTTTCATCCAACTTCAGCTTATAAGTAATTCTCTCCCAAATAATTAAGAATTCGTCTTTAGAGATAATGAATTGATTATTTTGGCTTAGATCTTTTTTTGTTTCTATTTTATTTATTATTATTATTATTATTTTCTTTTTTGTAGACGACTATTAGACCTTAAATATTCGAAAATTGCTCTCATAAAGATTATATATTTTTACATTGGTTTTGGATATGTTGTTGAATGTTTTAAAATCACATGAAATTTTATGGTAATTTTCTATCCTTTTTCTCATATACGCATGTTGCATTGCATAGTCTGACTTTTCGATGCCTCAAAATTTTAGTTGCAACAAGATGTTAGGGTCCACATAGTATTTGAGTAATTAGTATTATCAAGTTACTATGTGGAAACTATTAGAAGTTTACAACATGACCTCTAGTAGTGAACTGTCTAGATTGATAAGACACATATGTATTTCGATAATTGGTTGAGTATGGGATTGCTCCTCATGCGTATGTTACTAAGGAGACTATTAGAAGGTCACTAACTAACCTCATTAGTGAAATGTCTAGATTCTTTGTACTTCGTTCGACTATGGAGTCCTGCTCTCTATGTTCTATATGATTATCTTATATTTGATAGCAACGGTTAAGCAATTACACACGTAGACTGTTTAAACCAAAAATACGAAATTTAGGTCCTAAGATAAACATAGGTAAGCATTTATGATCCACTTACCAAAGCTTATCATAATTGCATGAATAACTATGACTATTCATAATTGCATGAATAACTATGACTATTTAAATAGGTTACTTATTGAGTATTTTTTGTACTCTCTCATGGTACTATTTCTTTTTGAGACGTACATTGGAATCTTTTCTTTCAATGCAAAGGGCGAAGTAAAAAAAAAAGAAATCAGAAAATGATCCCACAAACAAAGGAATTGCATAGTACGAAATAACGGATTCCTATTTCTCAATGATATCCCACGATCAAGACAATTAGCTAAATCCCGTAAAACCATTTCATAGAAGTTCATTGATATCTTCTTTTTATAAAGCAACTCGACTTCGATTCTTGAATAATCCACATCACTTCTGCTTCTATTTATCGTAAAATCTCTACCTGGTACATTTTATAAAAATTTTGGCTGACTGGTTAAGGGATCAAATAGTATATTTTTTTACTAATATGGAGGATTAGAAGCATGATTATTGCTTTTCAATTGGCTCTTTTCGCATTAATTATTACTTCAATAATGAGATCAAATCATTGAATTATTTATTTCTCTTGAAATTTCTCTTCAATGTTTATTTTTACACACGTCGGTGAGGAATCCTCTTTTCGACTCTGACTCTCCCACTCCAGTCGTTAAACAAAGACTAAAGATTCCTGAACCTAATTGAAGGCGGAAAATTGGAGAGGAGGATGATTCTTTCATTCACTCTTTTACTCGAATGTAAACAAATAAAAGTATGGAAGAGAGTGCAGCTTCTTGTTTACCGAGGGTTCGAATCCCTCTCTTTCTGTACTAATTCAACAATGTTACTGACCACAATGTATCAAATCAAATAACAATGGATACTATTATTCCAATGGTTTTTCTTGGATATAGATTTTCTATTTTGTTTTCCCATATGTAATCCTTACGGATGTTTTTTATTCTAGACACGGGCGTTTGAGAGCATCAAGCCTACAAGGTAGAAATATATTATAATTAGATGTTATATTCTACTAGCTATTGTCTTATTTTTGCTATTTTACTTACTACATCCTTATGTAATATCTTTGGGCTTCTGCTCAAGGTTTTTAAAATGAGTTCGTTAGTGAGAGGTTTTCACACTCTTATAAAAAATCGTACTCCTCCCCATTCGATGTGGGATCTCACAATCCAACTCCCTACAGGGCCAAACGTCCTTGTTAACACTCCTTCCCTTCTCCAATCGATGTGAGACCCCCCAATCCACCCCTTTTGGAGCCAGCGTCCTAGCTGGCACACTGCTTCATGTTCACCCCTTCAGGGCTCAACCTCCTCACTAGCACATGGCCTAGTGTCAGGCTATGATACCATTTGTAACAGCCAAATCCTACCGCTAGTAGATATTGTCCTCTCAAACTTTTAAAAATATGTCTGCTAGGGAGAGGTTTCCATACCTTTATAAAGAATATTTTGTTCTCCCCAATCAATATGGGATCTCGCACCTTATATAAATTATTACAAATGATTTAACATGACATGTTTTTAACCGTAATAACTATAAACATTTTCTCTCCATTTAACCGATGACTCTCAATGATTATATATGAATTATGCATAAAAAGATGGATCATACAATTTGAGTATAATATATAACAAATGAAGTTGAATTAATGAACTTAATAATAGTGGAGAGATGGAGTTATATATAAAATAAATAAATTTAAGAAACATATATAGTTATTAAAATAGGGTCATGAATCAACCTATTTCACATGATTTCTATTATTTTTTTAGCCTACATGATGTTCCCCATGCTTCAAATAAATTTCTCATGCCATTCTCTCCATTTCAACTTTAAAAAATTATTGATTAGATAAATTATTTAAATTCAACATGTGACCTCCAAAATAAAAAATTCATATTCTTACCCTATATGATTCTTTAATCAATTAACTTAGATTTAGATTGGTATGAGGTAGAATAATATAATTAATGTCTAATCACAAATCGATAATCATTATTTAAATCAATAGGTTCTACGGCTACTACATTTTTTATCAATCATATGACTAAGCTTTACGTGGATTCCCACAACTTTAATCATGTAGGCCTTTCGAGAGCTGAGCATTCAAGTGGTGTGGGCGTTTCAAATTAAACTTAATTTTGTATTGATTGAGTTGGCGGCTCGAGCAATCCGAATAGAGTTCAAACTCAACCTAACCCAACCCAACCCTACTCTCTATTTTCGAGTTGAGTTGAATTGTAAGGTTTGTTTTTTTTAATTATTTCATTATCTATCATACATGTTACATTAATAGCTAAAATCTCATAAGTTTCAAATATCAAACATTCATGAGTCATAACACATCACTAATATCAGTTACAAACGTCTAATATTCCTAAGTTTCTTAACAATTTTAAAAGTAGTGGACAATAGGACTAGATTGTAACACTATTTTAAAGTTGGTCGAGTTGACCTGACTAAAAATATGTCAACCCACGAATCGACCTACTCAATCTAAACTGAAAAAAATCTAACCTAACTCAACTTTTATGGTTCAGATTGGATAGTCCGATCTTCGATATAAACACATATTTTACTTTAAAAAGCTAAAAAAATTATTCATTTTTATTATTTAGAACATGAGATTGCAATAATAGTTTCAAAATAAAAATTTGTTCTTTTTAATAAATAAATAAATAAAAGAAAAATGAAAGACGAAAGTGGTAACATTACTAAATCACCCTTTTCCTCAATGGCGTGGATTCAAAGAATCCGGTTAATATCATCTTTTGTATATAATATTTTATTTATTTATTTATTTATTTATTAAATTTTGTGCTGACGTTACAGCTGTCCAACAACGTGGCATTGAATATTTCAACCATATCTCCATCAACTTGTGAGTTTTTGTAAAAATTTACAATTTTTTTAAAAAATAATTTTTATTTATATATTAATTAATCTTGAGATCGTGCAAGAAATGCGTGATTTGAGGAGTAAATTCCAAGCTTTTCTTTCATTTATTTTATATTTAATCCAAAATATAAAATAATGTCTAGCTTTAATAGTGAAAGTGAATTAAATTTATTTATTTTTACCCTTTTTATATTAAATTGAATAAAATTAAGCTTTATTTAATGCTTTTCTTAATATTTAATTAAAGAAAAAACAAACATTAGAGAACAAAATATCATTTTTAATTTAAATATATAAATATTTAAATATTTAAACAACTTTCCTTAAAAAAAAAAATTGAAATTAAATATAAACGAAATATCACCAAAAATTCAAATGTTATATATATATAGATTTGGGTTAGATTTACGGACATTTTTTTAAAGTAGGGTTATAACTGAGAATATTTGCTAAAACCACTTTACTGTGAAAATTCTCTATTTATGAAAATAGTAATAAATGGAAATAACAAATATATGGAAAGATACCTCAGCTAAGAAGACAAATATCTACATATTTGTATATAATAAAATATCAAATATGATGTAATTTAGTATTAAATATCGTTAACAATATCCTAACCTAACAGCTCGGCCATACTTCTAAAAATGTTAAGGAAATTTAACGTTTATATATGGTTGTAAATTGTAAAACAATTCGACAATCGAAAATAGAGGATAGGGTTGGATTTGGTTGAATTGTGTATTCTATTCGAGGGGTTCCGGTCACCAACTTAAAATTTTGAATTGGTTCAAAAGATTTTTCGAACTCAGTCCAATCCAACACGTGTACACTTCTGTTTAACAATTAATAAAAGTGATCGTAGTAGCTACAACAACCAGTCTAGTCAACTCGAAAAGTTCCGGGATTGCAAGTTTTAAATCTTTATATATCTTCTCTCTCTCTCACATGTGAAGATTGAAGGATATAAAATAGAAAGTTGTGAGAGCATTTGGGGAGGAGAAAGAAGGCCTCTAAGGAAGAGAAAGGGGAGATGGGTGTGGCTGAAGAGTACTTGCCAGCAATGGCGATGTTGGGAATTCAAGCAATTTATGCTATTGTGACACTCATCTCTAGGGCTGCCCTTTTGGAGGGTATGAGTCCTAGAGTGTTCATCGTTTATAGGCAGGCCTTTGCCACTCTCTCTATTGCACCCATTGCTTATCTCTCCAGGTTAGATATACATTCTTCATTCTCAAACACTATTTTGGTTCTTTTCTGTTTTCTTGTTTGTCTTATAATTTGGGGATGGCAGGTCGAAATCCATGAAGGTTTCTTTGGACCTCAAGAGCTTTTATCTCATCTTTTTTGCTGCACTTATCGGGTAAGATTTAATACGGATGTATATAGGTTCGGTTAGCGTCAGGGAAAAATCTTTTGGACTTATAAAAAAACCAACCTTTACTTTCGAGCGGGTTGGGTTGGATTGGATTGTCGGGTGTTCTTGGATGCCTATGGAGCCCTCCAACGATCTTCGCCTCGAACAAATTACATTAAAGAGCCTCCCATGAGACCTATGGAGCCCTTGAACAGCCTCTCCTTAATCGAGGCTCGACTTTTTCTCTAGAGTCTTTGAACAAAGTACACTGAGCCCTCGAACAATTTCTCCTTAATCGAGGCTCGACTCTTTCTCTAGAGTCTTTGAACAAAGTGCACTGAGCCCTCGAACAATTTCCCCTTAATCGAGGCTCGACTCCTTCTCTAGAGTCTTTGAACAAAGTACACCCTTTGTTCGACACTTGAGACACTTTTGACTACACCTCCGAGGCTCACAAATTATTTGTTCGACACTTGAGGATTCTATTGACGTGGTCAAGTTGTTAAGGGCATGAGATTCTGATACTATGTTAGAAATCACGGACCTCTACAATGGTATGATATAGTCCAATTTGAGCATAAGCTCTCATGGCTTTGCTTTAGGCTTCTCAAAAAAGGCTCGTACCAATAGAGATATATTCCTTCTTGTAAACTTAGGATCATTCCATAAATTAACCAATGTCGGACTCACTCTCAATAATCCTCAACAATCCATAATACATTTTACATTAATAACTAAAATTTCATAAAACTAAAATATCAAATATTCACCCGTCACAACATATCACTAATATTAGTTACAAATGTCATATTCTTAATTTTTATAATAATCTGTTTGGTTGGATTGTAATTTTATTTTTGGGTTGGCCAAGTTGATTTGACAAAGAAAATGTCAGTCTAAGACAACCCGAATTTTAGATTTTTCAAAAATTCAACTCAACCCAACTTTTATAGTTTAGATTTGATAGTCGGAATAGATGAGGTTGTTTAAACGGGTAATTTTGGGTGTTTTGGACAGTTCAACCATGAACCACAATTTTTTCTACGAGGGACTGTTCTTAGCCAGTTCATCATTAGCAACCGCGATGGAGAATCTGATTCCGGCAGTGACATTTATAATAGCAGCAATGGTCGGGTGAGTCGGTGGTAATATTATATTAATTTATGTAACTGTCCAGACATTGTCCTTCAACTTAACGGTTAAAAATTCGCAGAATGGAGAGTGTGAACATGACAAACGTGAGGTGCGTGGCCAAGATTGTAGGCACAGTGGTTTGTGTCGGTGGGGCTATGTTCATGGCCCTTCTAAGAGGTCCAAAGCTTCTGAACGCCACACAAGCTTCCGGTGTCAAATCTGCAATATTTGGTGTGGAAAGTGGAAGCGATCAGGCTTGGTTGTTGGGCTCACTCAGTCTGTTTGGTAGCTGTTGCTGTTGGTCAATTTGGTTGATATTGCAGGTGCCAGCAATGGCAAGCTATCCTGACAAGCTATCTTTATCAGCATGGACTTGTTTTTTTTCACTCATACAATCAGTGGGTTTCACATTATGGGTAGAGGGAGCCAATTTAGAAACGTGGAAGATTCATTCAACTACTGAACTTATTTGTTACCTCTTCTCGGTAAGTAATTTTTTACAGTTTACCAATTTTAGAGGTAATTTTGAGATCTAATTGTGTTTGGTTATTAGGGGATTTTTGGGTCAGGAGTTGCCTACTTTCTTCAAGCTTGGGGTATTTCAAAGAGAGGACCTGTGTTCTCTGCAGTGTTCAACCCCTTTTGCACCATTATTACCACTATTTTGGCAGCTATATTTCTTCATGAGGAGATTTATACTGGAAGGTAAATTTTATATATGCGTCAATTTAGTTTTAAAAAAAAATAATTTTGATCATCGTGAAGCCACGTATTAGGGTTTGGTATTCTTTTCTCGACTCAAATGGGTTGAGAATTTATCGATTTCATTAAAAAAAAACGGGGTTTTTTTTTTGTTGGGTTAATATGACATCAGAGGTAAAAGAAGGGTATATAGATGAATGGAGCTAGACAACATTTGAATGAGAGTTGGGGAGGAGAACGAAACACCCTTTATAAGAGTGTGGAAACCTTTTACTAGCCTATGCATTTTGAAGAGGGAAGCCCAAAAAAGAAAACTAAAAAAAGACAATATTTGCTAGCGGTAGATCTGGGCCGTTATATAGAAAGCATGCAAGTGAAACCAATTCACTCTCGGGAGCAATTTGAGATAAGTAAGTAACATAGTATGTCGAGGGAATTCAAATAAATATCAGGTCATTAGGATCCAAATTTCAAATTTCATTATGAATCTTGAGCATAAGTCATTACAGTTAATTTTTGGGACGAGAAACGAGAAACTTGTCGGAACCTAAAATCGTTACGCTGTTATTCATAAGTTTTTTTTTTTTTTTGAATAATTTTCAGCTTGTTGGGGGGCGTGATTGTAATTATTGGATTATATGTGGTTCTTTGGGGGAAAACAAATGATTACACGAAGGAAGAAGACAGAGGAAAGTGTAGAGTTGAAAAACAAGAAGAGGATTGTGAATCAGCTTCAACTTCGATTGAGACAGATAGCTATAAAGTTGATGTGAGGGAACCCCTTTTGTCTGGGTGTACACATCATATTGACAACTAGGCAAAGGGATCTACGACATATGCCAAGTGGCATTTATGTATGGTCCACGTGTTCTCCAAGAAAAAAAGGAAAAAATATGTGTGAGATATATTTTTTTATTCTTGAACCTTTTTGTTTTGTTTTGTTTTAATCTTTACGAGTTTTAAGATTAATGAAGTTAAATGTTGTTTTATCTTTGATTGATCTCCATTTGGTGTAATTTGTTAGAATTAAACAAAAATAAATAAATAAAAGAAAAAGAAGGAATGATATTTTGGATGTTTCGTGTCGAAATTATCTTCTGTTGACAACGTTATCGTAATTATATATTGACTAGAAGAGAGGAAGATTGTCACAACTCGGTTTTCCAAGCTTCAAAATATGGATTGTGGCTAAAGGACAAGACAAAAGAATATAATACAAAGGAAATTGAAAATAAAACAAAATCTAATTACAGACATTGTTCAAATTTATTACAAATGGGGAAGGTTTGAAATAGATTTAAAAATAAGTTATAAAAGACCTAAAATACAAAAATAGATTACCGCCCTAAGATGACCCCTTTTGTGACCGTGCATCTCTCGAATGCTTTCTCACTTCGATCGTAGCTTGCAAGCACCTAATAAAAGGGTTGAGTATAAAAATGATCGGTAAGCAACTTACTTGTAGGCTCTCATTGCATTCTACTAAAAAGTTTGAGCCTAGTCTCTATTGCTATCTGATCATTTGGGGATGTCTTGAAGTTCCGTTAAGTGAAATCAAGTTTCATTAAAGTTGAACAAAGTTGCAATTAATGTCCCATTACGAAGAATCGGGATTCTTTTATACAACAGGGTTTCAAGATACTTTAAACTAGGTTTCATTTATTCTTAGATGGTTACAAATTTATGAGATTGAAAACTAGATTTATGGTATTTCATTAATGCATTTTAAGTTTTAAAGTTTTTTTATTTACTTAGGTGCACTTATCCCGTGACTAATTATGGTCATAGAGAATGAAGTTACAATTATTGAAATGTCTCGTGGAGGGTCAAATGTTTCATTTTGAAAGTCATGTATGTTGTCTTTGTAAAGTAAACTTGAAAAAATGTAGTAAAAAGAGTTTTCTTTTAGCGAAGAGCTAAGTTTCTTAGAAATTCTATATAATTTAGGTTGTATATTTAAAATAATTCGATCTTAACATAATCAATCTTGCTTGTGAAGTGATTCGAATCTTAAACAAATGTTCTTACCTTGAGATATTCAAACAACAAGGTAATTTACATCTTACTTTTTCTTGGAGTAATTTCTTATCGTTTTGGGGCGCTTGGATATTATGATCTAAAGGTTTTATTCTAGTATTCAAAGCTCTTTATTTTGGGGGCGTATATGATACCTCGGCTCCCCGAGGGGATGTAAAAGTGTTATATTTGGTTATTTACTAAAATCTCCTTTTGGAGAGAAGGATGGATTGTTAGTGTGGACGATTTGGAAGATATAGTTGGGGGTCATGTATGGTTAGGTTCCATTTGTATACTTTGTGGAATTTGGCATATCTTAACTAAACCGTTTGCGTGGACTCGCCGTGCACTTGTATGGTCTGAATTATGATCTAAAGGTTTTATTTTTCAATAAGATTGTTAGATGAAATTTCCTAGGATTCAATTATTATGAATGAAATCAACTTGATTGGGGAGTTTTAACATTTGTAGATATCCAAAATGTTTAGGCAAGAGTTCTTAGATTCATCATGCCAGAATTACCATATCACTCATCCTCCATTCTAACGTACAAGAAAACATTAAAATCGGCATGTATTATAAATTCTCATCTTAGGAATTTTTTTTTGTTAACTTTCCTTAACATATATTGCACTCGAGTAAAAAAAAAAAAACATTTCTAACCATCTATGGTAAGATATGCATTATGCTAGAATGTTTTAGCGATCCCTACCAGTATTACTTGAGAAAAGTTTGAATGGTTAGTTACATAGATGATAGGTGCTTTTTCAAGTTGTTTTTGTGAGGATCCCACAACAACACATACTCAATCTAGATGAATACAAAAAATAGAAGAGAGAAAAGCTATAAATAAGTAACCGACTCCATAGCTCAACAATTTTGTTATTTGGAGACTGATCCAGTCAATCAAGAATTTCATTCTCAAATGACCATCAGCATCTTCGTTACACCATACCAATTGAGGCTTTGCACAACCTTAATTATCCAACATCAACACATTCAACATGTTTGCTAGATTCTTTGTAACCTCTATCTTCTCAAAACACATCACCATTTTCTATGAACATGCGAGTGAAATGATATCATCTTCTAATGTGTTTTGTCTTTGATAGATTGGGTCCTTCACAACTGTATGACATTCTGACTATCTGCATGAAGATTCTACTTGCACTGCTTCTTGCCTAATTCTTCTAGATAGTTTGTCATATATATCATTTTCTTTCTAGCTTCAGTTATTGTCACGTAATGATCCTCGGTGGATGAAGAAGTAACACAATTCTAAAGCCTAGACATCCAACTCATCCCATCATTCATGGCTTGCTCCCACTTGGTTTTATTCTCCAACTGTAGGGTCTCATCAAAGGACTTTGGTTTTCCTTCGTCAGTCAACAACAAATAGTGTAATGAAGATGAATACCTATCTCGTACTCTGATAGTTCTGGATAGGGGTGTACACCTAACCCGGAAACTCGAGAACCCAACCCGACCCAACCCGAAATATAAGGGTTGAGTTGTGTTGGATTTCAGGTTTAGGTTGGGTCCATTTTTGTGAACCTTATCTAATTTGGGTTGGGTTCGAGTTCTAAAAGAAAATGATTGGGTCAACCTGACCCAACACAAAAATATTGAAAAAAAAAATTGAAGCCCAAGAGTCTAAAGTCATAGCCCAATAACTCATTGCTAGTGTCTTGTCTGGTCTCTGACCACATTTACAAAGCCCAAGCCTCACACTTTTGAAGAGAACCCATAATTACTTAAATGGTGTAAACAAATTTAAAATAACAAATCCCTCTCTGCTTTAAAGACAAAAAGCCTCATTTCTTAGTCAACCCAACATTTCTCTCCCTAATCCTCAGTCAACCCGACTCTCTCTCTCTCCCCGTCTCACTCTCTCCTCTCTGCTTCTTCTCTCCTAACCTAATGCTTCTTCCCTCTACCTAAGTCAAAATACAAACTTTTATCCGACTCCTCAGCCTCTTCTCTCTCAAAGCCTCGTGCCTTTTTCAATCTTTCAGCCTCTTCTCTCTCAACCTCATACCAAAATACAAACGTTTAGGGGAATACAAATTTCCCTCTGAACACTTAGTCTCTTTTAAAGAATTTGATTTCAATAGCATTCTCTTGCGTTCCTTGTCTTTTTTCTCTCTCGCGCCCTACAAATTTCTCTCTGAACACTTAGTCTCTCTCAAGGATTTTGATTTCAATAGCATTCTCTTGCGTTCCTTGTCTTGTTTCTCTCTCGCGCCCTGTTTTTCTTTCTTCAGTCTCCTGGAACGCTATAACGGGTAAGCTTTTTCTCTTTTTGTTATATCCCCTTACAAAGACTGTTGATATATTTTAACTTTGATGCATGTATGGTAATTGTTCATATTGGGTTGAATGTTTGAATCATAATAATTCTATTTTACTTTTTATATAGATGGAAAACAAGAGTGCAACTGGTTGTGCAAGTAGCTCTAGTAATTATAATGCATCGAAGCCACCATTGGCTGCACAACTGAATTTAAGAAGGAGAAGCCTAGTAAATCAACTGTGTGGGATCATTTTACAAGATTAGAGAACAATAATAAGAGGTGCAAGTACAACTATTGTTCTAAGGAGTATGCTTGTGATACTAATTCTTGTGGAACTAGCACGTTATGGAAGCACTTAAAAAATCAGTGTAGAAAGTACACATATAAGGTGGAGAACAAAGGACAAACCACTCTAATTTTTCAACCATTGCTAGAAATATATTTCAGCTCTATCTAGAAGAAAAAAGAAGTTAAAATATTTTTTAGTCCATCATTCTAAGAGGTTTGTCTTACCACTGACACATGACTTCGTTGCAAAACATTAATTACATGGTAATCACCGCAGATCTTATTGATTCATAATGAAATTTGCATAAAAGAATTCTTAACTTTTGTCAAGTTGCTAACCACAAGGGAGAGACTATTGACAAGATTATTGAGAGTTGTTTATTGGAATGGAGAATCGATAAGGTTTTTTTTTGTCACAGTTGATAATGCAAGTTCTAATAATATAGCTATTCATATATTTGAGAAGGCTTAGAAGTTGGAATTCACTTGTCTTAGATGTAGAAATATTACACATGAGGTCTTGTGCTCATATAATTAACTTATTGTGAATGAAGGGTTTAAAGAAATGCATGACTCCATTTCTAGTGTTCGCAATGAGTGAGGTATGTTAGATCATCCCCCAAGAGATTGACAAGATTTAAAGATCGTGTTGAACAAGAAAAAATTAAATGTAAAGCACTTGTTTGTTTGGATGGGGCGACTCATGGAATTCCACTTATTTGATGCTTGATCATGCCTTGAAATTTGAAAAAACTTTCAAAGTATTAGAGGAAGAAAATTAGATTATGTTGATTACTTCAAGGAGGGGATCACAAAAACAAAAGAATAGGGTCATCAACCATTGATGATTGGAAAAACGTTGCAGTGTTTGTAAAGTTTTTGAAGGTTTTCTATGATATCACTATGAAGATGAGTGGTTCTTTATATGTGATTTCTAATTCTTATTTTCATGAACTTTGGGGTATTCGAGAACTTTTAATTCAGCGGAGTACAAATGTGAACTATGTTTTAAGTAACATAGTTCAATATGAAAGTTAAGTATGATAAATACTGGGACTTAGTGAAAAGAATTAATAAGTTGATATTCATAGCAGTATTCGATCCTCATTACAAATTGGATTACATATCAGTTTGCTTTTCGAATATTTATGAAGATGCTATGGCTAAAGTGATGGTGGATAGCATAAATAATTATTTAATTCGTTTGTATGATTACTACAATTTTATAATAATGCTCAAGATCATCATCAATCTGAATCAAGACTCACTTCTAAGTCCATGAGTATGGAGATGGACACAATTGATGAAGTGAATTTGAGAGGTTCAGTATTAGTATTATCAAAATACAAACGAAGAAGAGAATAGCAAAATTCACTTGAGTTAAAGAATGATGTGAATCGATATTTATCTGACACTAGTGAAGAACTTATGATAATTTTGATGTTTTGGCATGTGGAAAACAAATGAGTTTAAATATAGAGTTTTATCGAAAATTGTCCAAGATGTTTTGGTCGTTCTAGTGTCGACTGTATCTTCTAAACCAGAATTTAGTATGGGTGAGAGGATTCTTGATTCTTTTAGGAGTTTTTTTTGTCACTCTTGATTCTTTGAGGAGTTCTTTGACACCTAAAACAGTGGAAGCTTACACAAAATTAGATAGGTAGAAAATCAGTATGGTTAGATCTTCTTTGACAACTTGAAGATTTGGAGATTTGTTCTAAGATCGAGATAGGTAACTCCAAATCTATTTATTATGTATTTGTTAAGATATATTCTATATTGTTATATCATAATTTATATTTTATTTTTCAGTTGATTTATGAGCCCTCCAGCTCCACCAATGTCATGCAAGAATAATTATTTTTCAATGTGAGTAAAATATTTGAAGTTACAACATGATTTCTCCAAACCATCTTAAAACAATATGTAACTAACTTTCAAGATTTTATTTTTCTTTTGTAGGAATTAACAACGGAATAGAGGGTTGAATAGTTTTAAATTTTTAGGCATTTTGTTGAATGATTATATACTGTGAAGGTAGATAATTTAATTAGATGTGGTAACTTTGGAATTAATTTATTGCATATTCTTTACATATTTATAGGTGATAATATGAATGCAATATAGAGTTTGATACTTCTAATCTAGAAACTTGGTAGTAATTGTTTTATCATTTTAGGTCATACAAATGAATTTTTTTTAAATTTTTTTGGACCAACCCGAAAATAGAAGGTTGGGTTGGGTCAAAAAAATCCTTCAACCCAACCCAACCTGGACCATGTACATCCCTAGTTCTGGATGATCTTCTCAACTCCGGCTTAGGTGTCACTTGCTTCACCTTTGATTCCTCAACAAGAGTTTCAGAAGTTTCCTTGGTATCTGCTGCAACATCACTATATGAAGTTTTTCGCAACTCAACATCAACTCCCACTTGCTTCGTTGTCGTGGAACCTTTATTCTTTTTGTCATTGTACAGAACATTTTCATCAAAAGTCATGTGTAGTGTCTCAGGATCTTTATGTTCTTGTCATCCCGAAACTTGTACTCAAATATGTCAAAACCATAGCCTACGAAATTGCACTTCACAGTCTCAGCGTCAAGCTTGTTACTCTTCTCTGGATCAACACAAACATACGCAGTGCAGCCAAAAGTTCTCAAGTGAATGTACTTGAGTTCTTTTCTTGTCCATACCTCTTATGGCAACTTGCACCCTAAGGTACTAACGACCATTTATTGATCAAGTAGGCTATTGTATTTAGAGCATCGACCCAAAGTGTCTTTAGCAATCCAGAATGAATCATCATACTCCTTCCTCATTCACTGTTGTGTTCATCCTTTTAGCAACACTATTTGGTCTTGCTTTAGTAGGAACTGTCCTTGTTAATCTAATTCCCTAAAGTACATAAAATGCTTTCAATTCTTACTTGTCGTACTCATCTCCATTGTCAGACCTCAAGCATTTGATCTTCAGGTTGGTCTGATTTTCAACTTCAACTTTTCACTTTTTGAAGGTGGCAAATACATCTAACTTCTGTTTCAAGAAATAAATTTGGACTATAATTAGTACATAGGATTACTACTATATGTAGAAACGTGGAAGACTCGTAAGCCCCTTTAATGGAGAAGAGGACTACATGAGTAGGTGACATGAAGAATTGCTACTGTGTGTAGAGGTAACCACGCCTTTAGAGGGAGCGAGAGACTACATGAGGAGAACTACTATGCGTAAGAAGAAACTATCTTGATATGGGACAAGGAATTACTTAAGTGGATGATGTCACGGAAGAAACTCCTATGCCCTAAGAAAAGCACGTGGTAGCATACTAATTTAAGGAAGTGATGAGAGCCTACAATATTTACAATTTTTTTATACTCACCTCTTTTCCTTTTTCTTTTTCAAGTATCGATTGAGGTGGAGGTGTTCGAGAGCTACGAGGTCAGAGAGAGGGTCGTTCAAGAGCATCAATCCATTTTGAATTTGATTCTTTTATGTTTTTGTTTTGTAATTGTATCCCTAATTCTTTTTTCCATTTATAATTAATTTGAACATCATCATCTCATAATTAAACTTTATTTTGTATTTAATTTTGGTGTTGTTTGTTGTTATTATTTTGATTTAATTTTATCTAATTTTCATCTTTTATTTTATTTTTTTCTTTATTTTTCTTTCGATATTCATTTTTAAATCATAATATGCTATTCATAACCTCAAAAAATTGGTTCATGAAAATGTGGGATGGTATATGTTAAGATAATGTTCAGATAAGCAAACACTATACTGTCTCTACAAAGTGCATGAAGTCGTACCTCAACCTAGGTCACCGGTCGTTCACTGCATAAGCAACGCAAGATGCCAAGGTCAAAGAGCAAAGTAGCAATTCAGCAAATCAAAAGTAGCCTCCAGGCAAGCCATTGGAACAGTGTCAAGTAGTTGGCAACCATAGGAGGTCACTTCTCCAACCTTGAGAAATTAGATGGTTATGTGTGTCGGATTTGCCAGCTAACCTCCTTGGATGACGAGAGTAGGCTAGCGCACATCATATTGTTCCCATCATAGAAAGTCTTATGAGGTAGCACCTTGACCCAAGACATCGGTTACACACTGCCTAAGCAAAGAAATCTACATAAGTCTAAGAACAGAAAAGTAGTTCACCCCAAAAGATCTGCGACGCCAGCAATGGGTGAACCACCTCCTTTGTACATAGAGTGGATCCTTGAGCAGCTAAAGCACCGCTCGAAACTTAGAGGCACCCTAGATGCTCAAATAGCAATAGAGACTAGGCTAGAACTTCCTAGAGCCCAAACTAAAATCTGTGGATACCTATTAGGTTAAGGATGCGACGAGAGCACATGGGTAGGTTGCTAACTGAGTATAATTTTTATACTCACCTCTTTTCCCTTTTATTAGGTGTCTGCAGGTTGTCAGTTGAGGTGGAGGAACGTTCAAGAGCTGTGTAGATACAAGGGGGTATTCCAATTCCAATCTATCTTGTATTTGAGTGTTTTGTATTATGTTTTATAAATGTAATCCTATTAAGAATTTATTTTTAGGGATAATTCACTTGAGATAGGTAATTAATTATTTTGGTTTAGAATTTTTTTTTTCTTCTTTCAATTTTTTCTACGTTATTAATCTACCCTAATTAATAAAAATCAATCACGTTATGGTCATGGTATTGCATAACTTTTCTAAGTACGGAGAAAAAAATCTATTTCATTTATGTAACTCATACCATCTAGTTTGAAAATGATGAGATTTTTCACTTCATTCAAATTTCGAGAAACGAAAAATATGACAACCCTAATTTGTTAATAAAATAAATAATAGTAATAAAAAAAATAAAAAATAAAAAAACTTCTCATTTAGGATGTTCATGTTAGATCGAGTCCCGTTGAGATAATGAACTCAATCATAAATTTTTTGGGTTGAGTTTGATTCCGATTGTTCAGATTAATTATTCAAATTTTATTTTAAATTAAAATAAAATGTATATTTTAAAATTAATAATAAAATGGGTTGGCTCGATTCAACACAATTTAGTTTTAGGGTAACCCATAAACCAATCATAAAATTTTCATACGTAATTTAAATAAGTTTATAATTCAACTCAAACTAATTGACATTTAAAAGACTTTGGACCCTCATGACATTAATGCACATGGCCCGACTCACACACACCCATCCCTTAAATTTTAGGCATGCTCTACAAGCTTCTAGTCTACAGCTCTCGAGACAGCAAACTCTGATTGCCATGTTTATTACACAATTCTATTAGATGTACCAAACTTGGCTGATAATGGCCGTTATCATAAATGTAACTGCTGGAATTAAATTTGATGTTGATGTGGTAGTTTGTAGGACATTCTTAATTTCGTTTACAGTTTTCTAAAAATTTTATGTGATGTGACGTAATTCTCACTCAAAATCCTTCAACAAGAAAAGAAATATGTTACAAAAGATTTAACATGTATCATTAAATTTTGTTCACTTATTTCCACATGTTAGGTATTAAGAAAATTTATTTTCATTGATGGGTAGGTAAAAGTTGATAAAGAACTAATTGAGTTTAATGTGTGAGAACAATTTGAGCTCATAGATGTAAGTCGGGTTTTATGTATGGACGATGTTATGAGGGAAAATGTGTTGAGACCGATCCTATGGATGACCTCTAAAGAGGATTGAGGCAGGTGTAACAATTGTGTTTTTTCAATCGTGCAGCATCATAATCTTGACATGATTATGACAAGCTTTAGAGGAACTCAAGCCAAATTCACATTTTTTGCCTAGCTTTCTTGCTTAGTTGGACCTTATGCGAGATTCACCTTCGCCAACCAAAAGTAACATTTGCAAAATCAAAACTTGTTCGGCCACATGCCGCTCATGCGTGTATGTTCAATTGTTTGTAACTCTAGCCAACTTACCTTTCCGCTAGTCTAAAATCATCCGACTCAACTTTGCTTCAACTTTCGGCTAAGGTCTCTCGTGTGCAACATCGCATCTCCTTATTATCTTGGTTCCCATTGATTGATTCATGCACTGTGAGCCCATCCCATGTAACTGTTAGATTGAATGGCACAATGACCTATCTGGGTCACGACCTCATGTATTTATAGATGCGTATAATGAAGATTACATTCCAAATCTATGATTTGGTAACAAACCATAAAATCATAGATTTGGTAACAAACCCTTCAAATCATAACAACTAGTAAATCTTAGACTATTTTAGTATATACAGTTATGATCTATTTTAGGTTTAACACCCCCCCCTCAATATGGACGATGTACTACTAAGTTCAGATTGCGCCTAAAATAGCTAAAAGAAGGAGCTGGCAGTGGCTTTGTCATGATATCGGCGAGCTGATCCTTGGAAGATATGAGTCGAACATCAAGCTGACGAGTCGATACTCGTTCACGAACGAAGTGATAATCAACCTCAACATGCTTCGTCTGTCGATGAAAGATTGGATTGGCGGATAGGTAGGTGGCACCAATGTTGTCACACCATAGGCTAGGCGCTCGCGCTTGCGAGATCCCGAGCTCACGCAAGAGAACTTGGATCCAAATTAATTCGGCAGTGGCATCAGCAACCGCCTTATATTCGGCTTCCGTACTAGAACGAGAAACTGTCGATTGTTTCCTTGAACTCCAAGAGATAAGATTGCCACCAAAGAAGATCACATAGCCTCCAGTGCTTCGACGATCATCAGGATTCCCAGCCCAATCAGCATCTGAAAAGGCACTCAACAAATCAGTGCTGGACTTTGTAAGACACAAACCCATATCAATAATGTCATGTAGATAACGGAGAATTCGTTTGACTGCCGCCTAATGTATAGAAGTCGGAGAGGACATGAACTGACACACTCTGTTGACACAGAAGGATATATCAGGACGTGTCAGAGACAAATATTGGATAGCACCAACGACACTTCGATAGCGAGTAGTATCCTCAGGTGAGAGCTTTTCACCACCATTCAATAACAACTTCTCACTGGGAAGCATAGGTGTGGGCACACCTTTGGAGGTGAGCATATTGGTTCTGGCTAATAAATCTCGAATGTATTTATGTTGTGTCAGAATAAGTCCACTAGAAGTATGGCGGACCTCAATCCCAAGAAAATAACTCAAAATACCAAGATCCTTGACGGCAAAATCATCCTGAAGCTGTGTAAGAAGTTTCTTAGTAGCCGTAGAAGATGAGCTGATGATAATAATATCATCAACGTAGATGAGGATATACATCTGAATGCCCGTTTTGTTAAAAATAAAAAGAGAGACATCAGCCTTTGAAGGTGTAAAATCCAGCTGTAATAGTTTGGAGCTAAGGCGAGAAAATCAGGCACGCGGAGCTTGTTTAAGGCCACAAAGCGACTTATCCAGCTTGCAGAGATAACCAGGGTGTTGAGAATCCACAAATCCAGGGGGCTGCTTCATATAAACATCTTCATTAAGAAGGCCATGAAGAAAAGCATTTTGAATATCAATCTGCCGAATAGCCCAACCACGAGAAATAGCAAGAGATAATAAGAGCCGAATGGTAGTGGGCTTAACAACTGGACTAAAGGTATCATCATAATCAACGCCATACTGCTGTTTAAAACCTTTAGCAACCAGGCGTGCTTTGTAGCGATCAATAGAGCCATCTGGCTTTTGTTTGAGTTTGAAAACCCATTTGCAATCAATAACGTTAAGACCAGCACGAGGAGGAACTAAGTGCCATGTCTTATTTTTTTGAAGTGCCTGAAATTCATCATTCATTGCCTGACGCCAGAGGGGATGCTCCATAGCAGTAATATGTGAAGTAGGTTCAGAGGTAGAAGACCGAGCTACAAGATATGTTACTGTTCCATCTATACGCACCTTGGGTTTCTTGATATTGTGCTTCAATCGAGTACCATACGGATGAGTAGTAGGTGCAGGATCCACATTTGAGGGGACGGCCGTATCAGCCGTTGCGAGGGGAGCAACCGATGCTACAGCAGTTGGTTGACCAGCGGCCGAGGATTCGACCGGGCATTGCACAATATCATCTGCTGGAGGAGGAGCCGAGGCCTCAATCATTGGCGGAACAACCAACGCCGATTCGCATGGCAGCGACGCGGAGGATTGTTGCGGCAATTCCGAAGCTGATGTAGACACCAAATTTTCTGCATCCAAAGAGTTAGTAGGCCCAGACATATGCATGTGATCATTCTCCAAATTAGTACTGCTATTACCCAAATGCAAGGTGCACAAATCAGGGGCATTATGCGTCGACTGCATGATTGGGGAAGAATTAGGTGAGGCTCTCTTGAATGGAAAAACATTTTCATCAAATATGACATCTCTAGACATATAGACACGACCAGAATCAGTGTCAAGACACTTATACCCTTTATGTGAAGAACTGTAGCCTAGAAAGACACATTCCTTTGATCGAAAAGAGAGCTTTTGTTTGTTATAAGGACGAAGATGAGGCCAACAAGCACACCCAAAATTTTTTAATAAGGAGTAATTTGGTGGGGTATGAAAAAGAAGCTGTAAGGGGCATTTTTTATCGATGACACGAGTAGGAAGACGATTGATGAGATATGTGGTTGTAAGAAACGCGTCGTCCCAAAATTTAATAGGTACATGAGCATGAGCTAGAAGGGCTAGGCCAGTTTCAACAATATGACGATGCTTGCGTTCAGCAGACCCATTTTGTTGATGTGTGTGAGGGCACGAAACACGATGACCAATTCCAAGGGAACGAAAAAAATGTGTTATGAATTTTCTGATATTCCCCACCCCAATCAGATTGGACCCACTTGATTTTAGTATCTAGGAGGCGCTCAACATGAGCTTGGAATTGCAAAAATATACGAGGAGCTTCTGTACGATCATGCATCAAATAGATCCACGAAAATTTACTGAAATCATCAATGAAACTAATATAATATTTAAAACCCCCAATAGATGGAGGTGCAGGGCCCCAAACATCCGAAAAAATAAGTTCCAAAGGTGACGAAGACCTATGGGAAGAACTAGTATATGGCAATCGATGACTCTTTGCTAACTGACACGCATTACAAACTGACAAAGATGACTCACTAGCACATGAAATATTATTTAGACGCAAAATGGATTTTATTACTTGAGATGAAGGATGTCCAAGACGTGCATGCCATTGGGCGTGAGTAGTAGATCTGCTCACCAAGGCGTGCTTGAGATTATCGACATCGGATGGCTTAATAGGATAAAGACCAGATTCACACCTCCCATTTAGGAGACTTTTCCTCGACTGTCGATCCTTTATAGAAAAATGCCAAGGATGGAATTCAAAGAATACGTCATTATCACAAGAAAATTTATGAACAGAAAGAAGATGTTTGGAAATTTCAGGCACATGCAAAATATTACGCAACGCAAGAGGACGAGTAGCAGTATTAATTAGAGAATGACTAGTATGCAAAACACGCAAACCTGCTCCATTGCCGACTTGAACTTGTTCACCTCCATGATAACGTTCACGCACAGCGAGACGATCTAGGTCACTGGTAATATGGTTCGTAGCGCTTGTGTCGCTGTACCAATTTGGGTCAATCTTGGAAGAGGAAGTAGCCGCCAGTGCCGTAGGAGGAGCAGAAGAAGGTTCATCTTGATAGGACTCATCCATCCTATGCCAGCAGCGGATAACAGTATGCCCCACTTTGCCGCAGATCTGGCAGGAAGGACGAGCAGAAGGGCCACGACGATCACCAGCAGGACGAGAGGGTGCATAACCTTGAGAACAACCACGACCGCGATCCCTACGCCCATGATTCTTCTGCTGACCACCACGACTAGCATAATTGGCAGAAGATCCAAGATTTAACTAAAGTTCAGCTTGGTGTTGTAGTTGGCGAGCTTCATACGTCATTAGATGTGCAAACACATCATCAAGGGTGAGGGCTTCACTCTTGGTAGTCATTGAGGTGACGAAGGGATCATAGTCAGGGCCAAGACTAGCGAGAAGATACGCGATCACATCATCATCCTGCAAGGCAGAGCCGGCGGCGGCTAGCCCTTTGATCTTGCAAAAATAATTTGCAGCAGATTGATCTCGTTTCTTGGACGTGGCGAGCTCAACACGAATCTGAGTAGTGCGAGCACGAGTTGACGATGAAAACATCCGCTGCAGGGTATCCCATGCCTCCTTGGACGTAGTAGCGGCAACCACATCATGAAGAATCTCCTCAGACATGGAGGAGAGAAGGCTGCTAAGGACTTGTTGATCCTGATCATACCACTGATTATAGGCCGAATTAGGGACCAGCTCAGCACCAGCAGTAGTTGAGGAAGGGATCAGCTTGGCAGGTGCAACATTGGTGCCATCGAGGTAGCCCATAAGCTTCGTACTCCGTAGGTAGGGGAGGAGCTGGGCACGCCATATGATGAAGTTGTTTTTGGTTAGACGAATTGTGACAACATGGTGTAGAGGGATTGGATATTGTTTAAGGCCAAAAGTCGCCATGGTAGTTGAGACGGTGTTGGAGATGGTGGATGGAGAGGAGGAAGAAGACATGGCGAGGAGTTTAAAAAATAAACCTTGGCTCTGATACCATGTTAGATTGAATGGCACAATGACCTATCTGGGTCACGACCTCATGTATTTATAGATGCGTATAATGAAGATTACATTCCAAATCTATGATTTGGTAACAAACCATAAAATCATAGATTTGGTAACAAACCCTTCAAATCATAACAACTAGTAAATCTTAAACTATTTTAGTATATACAGTTATGATCTATTTTAGGTTTAACAGTAACGACCTAAAGTTTTCTACTTAATTTAAGGTCGCCATATACGTAACATAAACATTGAATGCGGAAGACTTCATTTAAATTCCATAAAACATAACCTTTATCTTAAAACGCACCCATGGACTTACGTGTTTTGAAAACATCTTTAAAACGACACAACAAAAGACTAAATAAAATGAATAAGAGTTTAAGTTAAAAACATCCTATTCTAGCATAAGTCTAAGAAAATAAATACCATTATCCTATGCATGTGCCATGGTCTCAAGTTGCGATGCCGTCGTCAGCCGTACAAGAATGCCTTGCCTTAACCTGAAAAATGTAGTAGCACATGGCTTCAGTATTTAAACAAATACTCAGTAAGTGGCCCCACTATTGGGGTTAAATGTAACAATCACATGCAATGAGATGATGGGACCTATCTTTCATTCCATTTTCCCTACGGTGCTGTCCTAACGGGTAATTTTGGACGTGTACCATATACTCTACACAAAGCCCATACGTGTGAGTATGGACTCACCAGCTAGTTCTCACACCGCTGGGTCACTTTCCTTATCTGGTGGGCATACTCTGGGAGCCCCTTAGACCGGACACCCGCTAGAATTAGTAACCGTCACGGCAGCGCTATGCAAAGCATAACGATCGTTGTCCTACCATTAGATGTACGCGTCTGTACCCTCGTGATGGGATAGGGTTATCCCCCCAAATGCATGAGCACACATAATGCATGAGGTCCCAAAACTTTTCCATTCTCATTATCCTTTAATACAACCCTACTAGCATTATGTACATATCATATAATTTTTCATATCGTTTCAAATATCATTCATCATTCATATCATATCGTGTCAGATATCGTTCATCATTCATATCATATCGTTTCTCATTCTTCAGTTCTCAAATCATATCAAATCATACATAATTCTAACGGGTTATATTTCATGTCATTTATCGTGATTTCATTTTATTCATATCATGCTGTATACACACAATTTAAGAGACCTAACATAATGTTCTATGCTTTTAACATAACATTTCATCATATACACATCATACCATGACATATTGCATCACAATGTATCATATCATAAACAAGTCATAACGTAAATACTTCGTAGTCATATTATTCTCTAACTTATCATAGCCTTAACGTTCTTATACCTATCACAGACATATCATTACGTGAACGTACCTTAGTCATATCATCATAAGAACGTATCCTAACGCTATCATTCTATCAATCCTAACACTATCGTTCTATCAATCTATCACAAACCTATCTCTTTCTGCCCGTAACCTAACCGTATTCTTTTATCAATCTCTCTTATCCATATCACTCCAGTATGTAACCTAACCTTAACGTTTCATGAACGTATTTTACATTTCGTTTTGTGCATCTTTCTCGTATCCTATCTCAAACATATTCTTGAACACATCGTACCGTAATTATTATCATACAATTCATCTATTGTAACGTATACATAACATATAAGAAGCATATCGATCCACAGACAATTCACACATCAATATATATGACACGTGCAGAACCACGGGGCACGTGTCAACATCAAATGTAACCATGCCAATAGTAAGGTCACTTACCTAGCTAGCTTAAGTCGTTGTCACAAATATATCTTTAATAAAAGTTCGATTCCGTCATTTGAAATCCGAGTCAACCTATGTGAGCCCATGACATCAGTTTCAAGTTTGAAATCTACAAAATTATTTCTCTCGTTCACATAGGTCCATTGTTAAAAGTCTTGAAATGTTATATGTTTATAATTATATTTTTATTAAAAAACTTATTTTTCATGGTTATTTTTGTATAAAAAGTAGATACAGCTATTTCAAGTTATTCTACGTTTTACTACTCTTAGGTTTTACTACTCTGTATTTACTTTTCTCTCTATATTTAGTTTTTAATTTTTAATTCCTTAATCTTATTTTTTTTATTTGTTGCTTTTAATTCTTTTTTACAAATCTTTCCTCAATCTCTCCTCCTCTCTCTTTGTAATTATTTTCATTGGGCAAGTAGATTTTCAATTTGTAAACATTTTCAATTATGTAAACCAGATCTTTAACTTTATATTTATTTTCATGATGTAAACAAGATCTTTAATTTTATATTTATTTTCATTAGGTAAACAGATATTATTGGCCAATTTTAATCGATTGTTTCTACGTACAAATTTATAGATCTGCCAACTAAAATTTATAGATCTGCCAACTAAAATTTTATTGATTCTAACCTTATTTCCTATTGTTAACAAAAATCTAATTAATTGAACATGTATCTGATTATTACAAGATCTGGTAAAATATGGAACGAAGATTTGATCATAAATTAATTTTTTATAACCATAACTATAAAATAAAGAAATTTGAGATAGAATTTTACCGTAATAATAGACCAAATCTCTTTAGGTAAATTTCATCATATCTGTTTAGTTGAAAAGCCATTTTATTTTTTTTTTCAAATCTGACATTTTTCTGTTTTTTTTTGGACTAAATATTGTGGGGTTGAGGAAAGAGAATGTGGTTGGGATGAGAGGATGGTGGGGAGAGGTGAGTAAATTTTATTTTTATTTTTATTTTTAAGTAATCTTTTTAGTTATTTATTTATGAATTTTTTTTTTTTTATGTATATATATTTTTTATAATTATTCTTATTTGTTTATTATTATTATTATGATTATTATTATTATTATTATTATTTATTATTATTATATATATATATATATATATATATATATATATATATATATATTTTTTTTTTTTTTTTTTGCTATTACATCCCATGTCTCACCAAGACGGAGCCTTCTTGGCTTCTTGGATATGTCTATTGGAACCGACCCATGTGTCACTTATCTTATGAAGTCATCCCAAACATCCATTCACCTGGGTTCTCATCGAGGCATGAACCCTCCTGTGTCCATGTTAAGTTATTTACGGGATCCATATCAGATAGCAGTGCATATACCAACTTCCGACATATTGTTGGCACACCAATGTCGTCCAAATGTTGGCTAACTACAAAACCTCGAAGTTTGGGTCATGATACAAGTAGTCTTAATCAAGCTATCTTATAAAATTATTTGAATAAACAAGCTTTTTTTATTCTTGATATTGATCATCAAGTTAAATCCATTCTTTCTTCTTCCTTGAGATGAAATCATCTTGATTTGGAGATTTTAGTATTTATGATCTAGAGTTTGACTAAGGTTTTCATATCATTAAATAATTGTTTGCATAATTTGTCACTCCCTCATGTTTAGATTATTAAGGTTCACTAACTATGGGAAGGTTGCAATCTGACCTCTAGTTAGTGAACTGTCTAGATTGACAAGATTCATATTGACTCTCAATTTCTTCATAAAAGTTGTAGATCCTAATTCTGACTACATCCTAATATTTTTTCTTGAATTTTTACTCCAACACATATAGATTTATGGACATCAAAAATAGGTACATTCCCTTTCTCGCCGTCCTTCGAAGGTTTCTCAGGATAGCAGTTTTCGATCAAAATTTTGATCAAGTTAATTCACAAAATATGTGGAGAATTCTTCCTAGAAGTACATATCAAAATCTTAGGCCTTAATTCTTAAGAAACGACTCGGATTTTAGGAAAAACCTCATAAGGTTACTCATGAACTTACCCGCGAAACTTCTTATTACTCAAATCCTCTTCTCCCTTCCAAGAAAGCCTCCTTGTGTCACGATCTTTTCGCTGGAATGAACTCCAAAGGTAGTTTCCAGTGAGTTTTCTAAGGGTTCTTTCTTCCTCCTCTTTAGGTTCTCTAAACTCTGTCTCTCTTTCTTTTCCTCTTTTGTAGGTCCTTTGCTAAGGTTCCTTTTCCTCTTTTGTAGGTCCTTTGCTAAGGTTCCACTTGGACTCATATAGTGATGGGAGCAAAATGACTTGTTTGCCCCTATGTTGTTTTTTATTATTATTATTATTATCCGCTTGCTAATAGTTAGGCTCTTTTAGAGACTTTTGAGTAGTTGTTTACCTCAAAGTATGTTTAAACACCTTTGAAACACTTTCGTAGCATAAGAGGGTTGGTTGCTGTTAGGACCTTACTTTTAAGGTTTTGAATCTTGAACCATGACTAAAAAGACAAAGACCAAAAGCAAATAAAATAAAAACTAAAATAAAATAAAAGATAAAAATATGATCAAATTTAAATCGAAATTAAAACAAACAACATCATGGTTATATACGAAATAAAATCCAATTATAAGATGATTTGTTCAAATTTATTAAAAAGAGGGGATTCGGGATACAATTATAAAGCAAATTATAAAAATAAACTGATACTTTAGAACGACCATCTGTGACTACGTAGCTCTCGAACGCTCTCCACCTCAATCAGTAGCCGATGAACACATAAAAAAATAACAAAGGAAAAATGGATGAGTATGAAAATACTCGGTAAACCTAGTTATAGGCTATCATTTCATTAGCTCTCATCGCATCCTTAATCTAGTAGGTAACTATGAGCTTTACCCTAGGCTCTAGGAAGTTCAATCCTAATATCTACTACTGTCTAAGCATCTGGGATACCTCGAAGTTCTTTACCCCCAGATGTTTGGATAGATTCTACAACCTTGTTGATTTTTTACTTAGGTAAATCGCTTTGCTTACATAATATATGGCCGATATCTTGGGTTGAGACTTTACCTCATAAGCATCTGATGGGACAGTATGGTGCTTGCTTGTCTGAACACCATCCATGGGAGGTTAGCTGGTAAACATCTCCCACATGACCATAAAAGTTACCCTAGCCTAGGGGAGCAACCCTAGTATGTTAGCCAGCTACTGTGTCTTACTGCATGATACAACGCCCCCTCTTAGGATGGTTTTTACTGCAGGCCCCGTACATAAGACTACTTACCTTTTTCTCTAGGTAAAGGCACATGGTCGCCTCAACGCACTATACTATCTAGCCTAAGCCTGGCTCGACAATACCTATACTATTATCGCTTGGTAGGGCACTGCTAGCTTGAAGGGAATAATGGAAAATATAAGAGGTGTAGACTCTGATGACACCGACATACTTATAACTGTTAGGTGAGCTATTTTAGTCATTCCTAGATGTCGTAAAGGTCAAATTCTTTGAGATTGGCAATTTAATTTTCATCTCATGTTTTCAAGACATTCGAAACTAGCTCCTCGGGCTCATCCAATCTCTAGGTGCACTCAGGTCTCGACCTCTAGTAGTCATTCACAATCCTAGGATGCCCAGTCTGCTGAAAACATACTAACCTAGGTCAACATGTAAACGTTCTAGCTCTAGTACTCTAATCTTAGCTTGATTCTCTCGTGCACGCTTTGTTAGGGTGATATACCTATTGATCACCTAAAGCATTAAACACATATTATAAATATCACCTTGGTCATATTTGATGCTAAGAGGTCTACTAAGTTCTTAGGATGGCTAGGTGACTTAACTCAGACTTTTGACTCAAAGATACTTTATTTTATTCTAACTCCTCGAGTTTGTCTTAGTCTAAGAGCACTAGGGTCTAGATTCTCTAATCATCCCTCATGATCCTAAGGTGCTCATTCTACTGAAGGAGTCCTAACCTAAGTTATCGTCTAGTCGTCCTGACTCTAGCATCTTAGTTCGAGCTTTGTATAGATAAACATGTTCTATTTGGAGGACATGCAATCAAACTGTAATAACCCAAAATGATTATAAAATGTATTTTGTGTGTATGTGTTGTGTGTTTAATAATAATGATAATAATAATAATAATAATAATAAATAAATAGTTAAATTAAATTTAAA
>NW_019268522.1:4142397-4149456 GCF_002738365.1 Cucurbita moschata | reverse complement strand
GAAAAGATTGGGAAAAATTTCAGGGAGGAGAGGTTGAAGACGAGCGCGTGAAGGACACGCGAGGCGCGTGGGAAGGCTGCGAGTGGAGGTGCGACTGTGCGCGGATCGGCGCGTGAGAAAGCAAAACCTCCGACCTTGTATTGGCGCGTGAGAAGGTAATTCGGCTCTCGGTTTGTCCCGTTCGACTCCTTTTGACCTGTCCTACCAAAATTGATCTATATTTATGTTGAAATTGATAAAATATAGGTCTAATAGGAAGGAATTGTGTTGAAGTACTATTAAACGTACATTCAAGGAGGAAAAAGGGGTTCGAAACCAAGTAAGTAGCGTATCGACCTTTGAACTCGTTCTTAACTTGTTTTACAACATGTGAGTATGTTGTTTACCTGATTAAGAGCTTAATAAGTTATGATGAACTTTGATGATATTTAGTGTTATCGTATATTGTGACTGCTTGCCTGTGTTGTAAGCGTGATATAAATGATTTTCAGAATGTTCTACGTGTTGATCATGATATATGTATGGAAGCATGCAGTAACTGTGAGTCTGTTATGCATGTTAATGGAAAGGTTATGATTCTAGATATGCTTATTGGTGGTTGAGCTATGGCTTATTTACTGAGTATGATAGTCTACTAATTCCCGCGGAGTTCCTGGCCAACGCGCTGTGTGCTAAGTCAGGGAGCATGAGTACTCCTGACCGTTGGTATATGAGATAAACAGGCCGCCAGAGCAATTAGTAGACGGGCCGTATTTGACCGAGAGCGAGTCTTACATACGAGTCCGAAAATTCTAGATAAGCATATCGAGAGAGAGTCAGTAACCTAGCTGGAGGTAGCTGAGATACCTCATTAACGAACAGATGACCCTAGTAAGAGAACTAGGAGTCAGTGATGAATAAAACGTAAAAACACCTGGAAAGATTAGTTATGAACCTGTGAATGATAAACTAGCTACTTACTGAGTAATCTAATTACTCATCAGAATTATTATAACTTTTCTTTCCAGATGTAGATGCTGCAGGTCAGCCGAGGACGAGACCAGCGGGCTAGAGGCTACTGGAAATCCATGTCTGGGTCTGTTCTGTAATTATGTTTCCGTTGTCAAGAATTTACCTTAGTCGTTTTAAGTTTTTTGTAAAGTACTGTTTTTCTTTTATAGAAATACTTTACTGGATGTTTTCAGAAATATTTTTAATTTTATGATTGGGTATCAGAGTCTCTTAATATTGTCGATAGTAACTCCTGTTAATCGCGTTGGCGATGAGCGGGCGTTACACAAACACCCACAACTAAACATACTATATCATGAAAACTTACAAATTAAACAAGGAGATAACATCCATCAATCCCTCGTAGCATAGATCATAAAATCTTATTCTTCATTCTGGCACAACAGGCAGCATTAAAATCAACATATATTTTAAATTCTCATCTTAGGTACATTTTGGCAATTTTTATAATATTTATAGCATCTTCATCCAAAATGTCACTATGAAGTCCTAAACATGCATATTCTAACCAACAAATTTGGATTTTAAAGCCATCGAAAACTTTCATACCTGGTTTAGTGTCCCTTTATATGCACTTTCTAAGATCCTTTTATACTTAAATGGCGCTTAACTCTCTGATATACTTTTATAGCGTGGGGTTGGTTGTTTGCTTTAGTTTCACCTTAGCCACTTTCTAAGTTTCTTTGTCTACCAACCGTTAAAAATAAAATGTAAAAAAAGTATAAATAAATAAAATAAGTTATTAAAAAAAAAAAAACTGATCTCACCTCTCCAACAACCTCTCACAATTTCTTATTCTACGTTCTTCAACCAACTCCGTAAGATAACCTAATTGTTTTAGTAATTCTCGAAGAAAAAAAAATCTTTCACGTTTAAATCGATACAGTTACATTGATAATAGAGATGTCATTTGAAGAGTTCAGTAGTCATGGGGCTCCATTCATGCAAAGACTCTAATATTCGCATAAAGTCTGATACATGGATTATTGTAAAATTTAGAGAAATAGTTTTGCAGAAGTTTGTACTTGAAATTGATATCATGTGCCCACATAGGTTCACTTGGATTTCAAATGACAAAATTGAACTTTCATTAAGGATAAATTGCTAATCAGGTAAGGTCACTTACCGTTGGAGTTAAATAGTTGAATGACGTAGATAGTGCATGCCCGTAGCCCCTGTATGCACCATATTGTTTGTGCTATATGTATGTATTCTATGTAATGAGGTATGATGTTATGATATGTATGCATGTAATATCTATTACGTTGTATTGTAAATAAAATGAATTACTATGTACATCATGTTATGTATTGTCACCTAAAGTTATGTAATGGATCATATAATGACTGTCATGTATACATGATGTATATATGTACAATGTCATGGATGAAAAGAAAAAGATAATGATGTTAATGTTATGCTACAAAGGAAAAATCATAGGGACCTCATGCATGTATATCATGTGCATTGGGATACTTCTCCGTTATGGACGCGTACCTACGATATTCAGGGTTTTGATAACGCATATTGTCTCGGTAAAAGTAAAACTCTCTCGAAATATACACGTTAGCAATGAAATGTCATTTTTATTGGAGCATGACTTTTCCAACTAGTTGGTGCCGACCAAATGATGTTAATGTTACGCTAGGAAGGAAAAATCATGGGAACCTCATGCATGTATGTATGTTATGCGCATTGGAATACTTCTCTGCAATGGATGCGTACCTTCGATATTTAAAATTTTGATAACGCATATTGCCTCAGTAAAAGTGAAACTCTCTTGAAATGTACATGTCAACAACCGATGGAATGTCATTTTCTAACTAGTTGGTGCCGACCAAATGGACTTCTTCAATACAATTTGTAGTTCCTCGATGCTTCGTTCCTTCTAAAAAGATAAAAATGTTGTAGAATATGTTATGATTATGTTTGCATGTCGTTCCAATTTAAGGTAACCTCTAAATTAATTTTCATGATGCAAGGCAAGCAATTGCTTAGTAATAAGCAACTTTCCAAGACTAAAGCTTCTTTAATTAGGTAGAGCATAACAACTCATAATTTCAGTATTTTTTTTTTCTAAATTATCAAATGCATGTTAATGAATTCAATATTTTGGTCTTTTGAATGGACCACAAGAATCTTTTATTAATTAAAATAATAATTTTATAATTAATTTAAGTTTTAACCTAAAAGGTAATTATATTATTCATTAAAATATTTTTTAATAAAAAAATCGAGTTTGAGTCATATTAAATATTCCCTTTCGAGCTTCCCCATTACGTGTCTTTTAGGGAAAACTTTCTAGACACTGGTGTTTCGTTCTCTTCTCCAACCAATGTGAGATTGTGGGATCTCACAATCTACCCCCTCCACGGCCTAGCATCCTCGCTGTCACTCGTTTCTTTCTTTGATCGATATGGCCCCCCTTTGGGGCCAACGTCCTTACTAGCACACTGTCTCGTGTCTACCCTCCTTTGGGGAATAACGCGTCCTTACTAGCACACTGTCTCGTGTCTACCCTCCTTTGGGGAATAACGCGTCCTTACTGGCACACTGCCTCATGTCTACTCCCTTCGGGAAACAGCCTCCTTATCGGCACACTACCTCGTGTCTACCCCCTTCGGAGAACAGCCTAGCACATCGGCTCGTGTCTACCCCCTTCAAGGAACAGCCTCCGCACTGGCACATCACCTAGTGTCTATCTCTAATACCATTTGTAACGATCCAAGTCCACCACTAGCAGATCTTATCCTCTTTGGGCTTTCCCTCAAGGCTTTAAATTGCGTCTTTTAGAGTTACACAGAAGAACCAGTATTTTATCCTATTTGGGCTTTCCCTTCCGGGCTTCCCCTCAAGGTTTTTGGGCTTTCCCTTATGTGCCTCCCCATGAAACTTCTACTAGGGAAAGGTTTCCACACTAGGTATTTCATTCTCCTCCCCAACCAATATAGAATGATGGGATCTCACATTAAAATTAAGCCTTCCATAATTTAAGCTTTGAGTTATATACAAAATCATTTCATTCATAATTGAAAAAAAAAATCTCTCTAATTTTTTCTTCAAGTTTAGTACTTATGCTCTTCCTTCTAAATTATCGATCAAAAAGCATTTTTTGATGCATCACCACCGTAAATAATCATACACTAAGTCAAGTTCGAACTATTGTATAATGTTTGTTTAATTAATATATATTTTCCTCTTTAAAAGCATGTTTATTTGATGTGATTTGATGCATGTATATAAATAAATGCATAAAGTGGTTTGTACAATTGACTATATGTCTAAAAGGGTATTAAAAAATTGTGAAATTTGGTGATATGGTCAAATAATCATAGCTTACAATATGATCAAAAGGAATATTTTAATGTTGTTTTCAAACACGGCAATATTTTTAAACTTAGGAGAATCAACAACTTCATTGACCATGATATGTAGGCCACACAATTTCTATAAAGAAAAAAAAAATGGTGGAACACGTAGTATCATAAAATCTGTTTTGATCATGTTTCAACACTATTAGAAAAATTATAATGTAAGGCAATTGATACCACGTGGCTTGAATAATTGTCCCGATTCCACGTTTCTTATTGATCTACCCGGTGGGAACACAATTATATGCTTTTTTCACTGGTTGAGTGGGACATTTTTTTTGTAACAACCCAGACCCACCGCTAGCAGCCTCTTTGGGCTTTTCCTTTCGGGTTTTCCCCAAGGCTTCCCCTCAACGCTTTAAAACATATCTGCTCGGAGAAAGTTTTCACACCCTTGTAAATGGTGGTTTGTTCTCCTCCCCAACCAATGTGGAATATCACAATCCTCCCATTGGGGCCCAGCATCCTCGCTTGCACTCTTTCCTTCCTCCAATCGATGTGGGACTGCCCCCAAATAGTTTTCACACCCTTGTAAATGGTGGTTTGTTCTCCTCCCCAACCAATGTGGAATATCACAATCCTCCCATTGGGGCCCAGCATCCTCGCTTGCACTCTTTCCTTCCTCCAATCGATGTGGGACTGCCCCCAAATAGTTTTCACACCCTTGTAAATGGTGGTTTGTTCTCCTCCCCAACCAATGTGGAATATCACAATCCTCCCATTGGGGCCCAGCATCCTCGCTTGCACTCTTTCCTTCCTCCAATCGATGTGGGACTGCCCCCAAATAGTTTTCACACCCTTGTAAATGGTGGTTTGTTCTCCTCCCCAACCAATGTGGAATATCACAATCCTCCCATTGGGGCCCAGCATCCTCGCTTGCACTCTTTCCTTCCTCCAATCGATGTGGGACTGCCCCCAAATCCACTCCTTTTGGGGCCCCGCGTCCTTATTGGCACACTGCCTCGTATCTACCCCATTTGGGGAATAGCGAGAAGGTTGGCACATCGTCCGGTGTCTAGCTCTGATACTATTTGTAACGACCCAGGTCCACCGCTAGCAGATATTGTCATCTTTGGACTTTCCCTTACAAGCTTCCTCTCAAGGCTTTAAAACACGTTTGCTAGGTGAAGGTTTCCACACCCTTATAAATGGTGGTTTGTTCTCCTCCCAACCAATGTGGGACATCACAATTTTTTCAACCCAACTTGTGAAATCCCACGTTAGTTGGGGAGGAGAACAAAACATCATTTATAAGGGTGTGGAAACCTTCACCTAGCAAACGTGTTTTAAAGCCTTGAGGGGAAGCTCAAACGGGAAAGTCCAAATATGACAATATCTGCTAGCGGTGGACCTGGGCCGTTACACAGCTCAATTCAACCATAAATATGACAATACCGGCTAGTGATGGACTTAGACCGTTACACAACTCGATTCAACCATAAATAGGACAATATCTACTAGTGGTAAATTAGACCTGGGCCGTTACATAACTCAATTCTTATTCGAATTTGAATAGAATAATTAAATAATAATTATACGCTTTAGTTCTTCATGCTCCTCGTGAAGAAATAAAGGTGCCAAAATAGTTGTAATAATGGTGTGCACCGCAGATAAGACAGCCTCTTCATGAAATACCGCAAGCTAGAGGAAAGTGGAGACAACTCCTGGCCCAAAAATAGCAGCTTTCACACGGAAAGCTTGTGTGGCATTCGAAAGCATTGGGCCCCTCGTAAGGGTAATCAACATGGTTAGGTAGCCATGTCTACCGCTTAACTTATACCAACTCGTTTTACAGGATATATCACTCATATATCTCTACATAAACGATTTGGATCAAACCATCTCTAATAATTATGGAGTGAGTATCGACAGTGATATCAAACTAAGATATTCAACCATATTCATATATTATAGACTCTTTAAGTCATTTCTTGAACATGATCTTTTCATAATGTCAATTACGGTGCAAAATTTCATTAATAACCTTAGATTTTTTTTATAATAATTAACATCGAAATAAAATATACGAGGCTTTGAAAAATTAACCTTTATTGTTTTGAAAAATAAAAAACGATAATATAATATAATATTTAAAAAATTTGAAATAAAAAAAACGTGTGAAAGAACTTTCTATAAGTCACATAATTATATTATTATATTATTATATTATTGAAAAATTCAATTTTGAAGCGTGTTAACGTTACTCTCAAACATATATTATTAAATTGTTATTATTATATTATTATTTAATTAAAATTTAGAAAAAATTTCCTTACATTACTCATATTTATTTATATCATTATTTTATTATCATTAAATTGTTATATTGTTATTTTAATCAAAATTTTGAAAATTTTCTTTCCGTACTGATATTTATTTTTATTATGTTTATTATTATATTATTATTACTATTACACCAACTTTTACTATTAACTTTTGTTTAGTCCACCTTTCATTTATCTTTGAACTTTTAACCGTTTGTAACAACAGTAATAAATAATAATAATAATAATAATATCTCAATAGTCAATCTCTCACCACTCCTTCAGTTATCTATTCTCAACACCTCCTTCAACTGCAAAATGATGAGCAGTACTCGAGAGAAAGAAAAACATAACAGAAAAAGATGACGGATTTACTCCGGGAGAGAAAAAGAAAAAAAAAAAAAAAAAAAAAA
>NW_019268522.1:4095189-4141961 GCF_002738365.1 Cucurbita moschata | reverse complement strand
AAAAAAAAAAAAAAAAAAAAAAAAAAAAAAAAAAAAAAAAAAAAAAAAAAAAAAAAAAAAAACAGATGAAATAGGGAGAAAAAAAAAATGAAAGATTTAGGGATTGATTAAACTACTTTTTTTTTTAATTGTCCGTGATTCAAGCAGCCAAATAATATTGGTAATTTTTTTTATATATGTACTGCAAAACACAGCTTAATTTCTAATAATAAGAATTACAAATGAGAGGAAAAGGAATTGAATTTTGAAATATGTAAGGCAAGAGAGTAAAGAATACTATAATGTAAAATATATCATCAAATTCTTTTCGTAACGAAAATAGTAGCAATGATAAAAAATGAGTTCTTTAATAAATATAAAATTATATATATAATATTCTAAGATAAAGTCTCTGATACTTGCATGAAGTCTAACCCATGTTGTATTGTATTAGTATTGTAAAATACAGAGAATTGAACTTGAAATTGATGTCATGAATTCACATAAATTGACTTGGATACAGGGGATAAAATCAGAATTTCATTAAGGATAAATGGGTGACACCAGCTTAACCTAATAGGTAACTGACCTTACTATCAGCATGATTATAATTTAATGTTTTGTGTTAATACGTGCTATGTGGTTTTGCACATGTCATATATTTAATATGTGTGAATAGGAAATGAAACGATATGAGTATGATATGTGAATGGATGATAATTCGTATAGTATAATGTTTGACAATATGTTTGAGATAGGATTTGAGAAGGATGCGATAAACGTAATGTCACGACATAACTAAGATATGTTCATAAAGCGATATGGTTAGGTTAGATATAGAGGACGATATGATTATGATAGGTTGATGAAACGATATGGTTAGGATACGTTCATGCAACGATATAGCTAGGATACATTCATGAAACAATATGAATATGATACGTTCATGAAACAATATGACTAGGATACGTTTGGGAAATCATATGACTAAGATATGTTCATGAAATGATACAATTATGATATGTATAAGAACAATAAGATTATGACAAGTTTAGGAAACATTATTATGACTATGATTATGAAACGATATGATTATGAAGTGTTTACGAAATGACATGACTAAGATACGATACATGAATGATATATATCTCATGATATGATATGAGAACGACATGAGATATGTTATGTAAGAATTGTGGCATGTTAAGATATGCTATGTTAAAGACATATTTGGGATATGTTATGAGACTATTATGGTACACGATAGTAATATGATATGTGCATGATGTGGATTATTATGTCTGAAAGCATGGAAACGTTATGATATGATATGTGTTCAGTGACTGTTATGATACACAATGTCTCTCGAGTGAATTTTAAGTACGAACTTTGTGATTAATGATGTTTATTGAAATTATTACTGAAATACATATATTACTTTTTCACGTTATTTTTCTTTAATTACTTTGGCACGAAGGAGATCGTTAGTTTTTTTTTTATTTTTTTATTTTTACCTATTTATCTTAAATTAATTAATTTTAATTAATTAATATTTAGATAATAATAAACCTACTTTTAAATTAGTATAAAAAAATGTAGGAGAAAATACATGTTGGGTTGACGTTATAAACCAAATCCTGACATTTGGAGCTTTCGAAGAATAACCATTTACGGCTTTTTTTATTATTTTAAAAATAAAAGAAAATTATATATATATATATATATATATATATATAATATAATAAATGATTTTGAAATTAAAAAGAAAATACGTACCATTCTATCGTTCTGACACGTGGCAGAGGACAAAAATTTGATTTTCTATTACAGGCAGATTTATATTATTATATTATAAAAAATACTGAATTTTGAACGCATGTTGCCATCACTCTCCCACATAATAATAATAATAATAATATTATTATTATTATTATTATTATTATATTATTATTTTAATTAAAATTTGAAACTTTTCTTTTCTTACTCACATTTATTTTTATTAATACTTTTTATTTTATTATTATTGGATTCATAAAAAAAATTAATAATTGATTTATTTCATTTAATTACATTTGTTTATTTATTTATTATTATTATTTACTTTCAATCTCACAATGTAAACCACGACAAATTAACTAGTTTCGGAATTTTCTTGTCTAGGTTAGGGTGAGTGTGCCTAAACTTTGGCCACTCTGGCCACACTCGCTGTGGCACCAACCCATATAGAAGTGATGTTTGAAAGCTTGTAACACATTGATGCTACACTTCAGCCAACTCTTCACTGGCCACCTTGGCACTTTTGGGGTCTTCCTACAACTTCACATCAAGATGCTAGTCTTGAAAACTTTTGTGAAACCGCCCACACCCTAGGCATGAGATAGTGGCTACTTGAAACCATTGACATTATTCCTTCAATGCGAATGGTTCTTTAGAAGACACTCAACTTGGTATGTCTTCTATTTCACCTCTTGCCCACGTCGAAACCCCAAGCCCTTGACAAATAAGCTTGGTTCCTGATTTGATGGGTAGATCTCCCACACTGAGGTGTCGACACATGACACTAATAAACTAAGGGGAGTCTTGGCTTCAACCCACAACTGATTCTAATTCTGACCTATCACTATCTTGCCCATTCTGAAACTCTTGACGCACTTGTAAGATGTGACTCTAATACCAACTATCACGATCGTACTTTTTTAACCGTGCGGCATTGTGATCTTAATGCGCTCACGACCAGCCATAAGGAAAATTCAAGCCCCATATTCATTTTTTGCTTCGCTTTATGCCTTTGTCAGACCTTAGGTGTGTCTTCACTAACCAAACATCGCTCATGCAAAATTCAAACTTGTTCGAGCACACATGACACTTGTGCGTGTATGTTCAATCGTCTACGACACAACTGACTTGTCTCTACAATAGGTCAAGTCATTTAACTCGACCTTGCTTCTACTCGAGGCCAAAGTCTCTCAATGCAACGTTGCATCTAACATCATCTTGACTTCCAATTAACATGATTCTCATGTTTTGACGCCATCCCAAGTCATGGAATTTTTTTGGCCATCATAACTTACTCGGTCAAGCCATCGAGAATGAGTCCACTTGTTGTTCATAACATCGGGACATTATGAAAATCCATCCATCAGGGTTCTTATCAAGGCATTGGCCCTCCGATGCCCATGCCATGTTATTTACGAATACTGTATTGGATAGAGGGTGCAAAATCCAACCTTCAACATACGTTTAAGGGCGCAATACTGACACACCTATATTGTCCAGTACTATCCTTGAAAAACATATTTCAAAGGAAGTTGTCCGAGACACTCATCTCGAAACACTCGCCTTCATTGTGACACACACATGTGCCACAGGGTAACTCGCATAGGCCACAGGGCCCAGAAGTGGTGGAGAGCTGACACCATGCCTTCCCTATAGTACATTTTGTGGTATTTTTAAAGTGGTGGGTGTAGACATGATTTTGGTGAACAGACATAAGGTAACGTGGAGCATTTGTCTGATGTTTGATTGACACCAAATTTGGCGAGCTTTCATATTTCATATGGACAGACTTCACTTCAGAACACATGTCCAAATCCCCTCTAGAACCCCGACTTTCGAGGTTAAGACTTGAGGCCTTACCCAACCCTTCAACAAGCCTATCTTTGACACTCTTGTCTATTCATTGCTCCTTTCTTACTTATGCCTTGTTTCTTCTTCAATGCACACGTTATATGGTGTGTTGGATGACGCACCTTCATACTCTGTCGCATCATGACACTCGTCTAGGTCCTCATGTAGTCGGATGGGCACCAGTTGAGGGTCGTCGCTTTACATGTTGCAACGTGATGGTCACAACCTACTCTCTTCATAGTAAGGTTGTGACACAAGGTTGTGACACCATACACACCATGTTAGCATGATTGTTTCAAGACTATGAAACGTTGTTATGCCAAGTATATATTCATAAAAATGTTTATGAAAGAATGAATGTACAATCTGCATACTAATGATTTAAAGCTATGGGGACCTCATCGATTTTTGTATGTCACGTGCATTAGGGTACTTCCTCGTTATGATAAGTACGAACGCATACTTTACATAATCTATGTACGCCATGATATCATGTGGGCTCCTTTCCCTCTGTGGCTCTGGCAACGTAAGTGTGCGTTAGCTGAAGGGCAACTCCGGGGGTATGTATACACCAATTTGGTGGGTCATCAGCACATATTATATGTCGTGTGCAGAGAAGTACTACACATCCAACTTTAGCTTGGATTGAAAATCATAATTCAAGGCTATGAAATGTTTTTATAAAAGGATAAGTCCTCCATTATTGATTGCCAATGCATTTCCTGACTTTAATAGTGGAGTCACTTAATATTTATTTCTTAACATACTCAAACCACGTGTTACTCTCATTTCTTAGGTAAAGGTAAGATACCCTTGTATAGTTGACGACTCGCAGTGATGACCATGGGACCAGAGCTAAGGTAGTTGCACGCATCTTGCTTTCTTTCACCCCTCTAGAGTTGCCATAATTTTTTTAAAAAACACATTCACCCCTCTAGGGTTGCCATACCAATCCAACACTTTCTAGATTAACAAGATTCACATTGTATCACTATAGTTGATACGATTACCGGGCCGTACTCCATATGTTCAATATGAGTCCTATTTGATAGTGGGGTTAACCAACGACATACCTAGGTCGTTTAAGCTAGAAATGTAATATTTAGGTCCCACCAAATTTTGTCATAATTTTATAATTAATTGGGACCATTCAAGTAGGCTAGTTACTCCGTCTTTGTTTTTCAAATAGTACTTAAACTTAATGGCTCTGAACGAGGACATTTCAGAGCGTCAAGGCTAAAAGATAGAAATATATCATAATCATATGTTAGATTCTAGTAGCCTCTGTTCATTTGTTTTGCCATTTGACATACTACTTCGTCAACAACGTTGTGGGTATGTTAATATAAAACCTTATATAAACGATCGTGGGTAGTTTTTAATGATTTATCATGATTCCTAAATCTTATAAATATCATACTATTTCAAGACGTTCAATAATTTTAAGCGTTTTCCTCTCATCATTACGATAAGGTTTGATCTCAATGATTTGGTATGAAAAGATAGGATCATACAATTTGAGTATAACATATAATAAATGAATATGAACCAACTTAAGAATGGTGGAGAGATAGAGTTATATATAAAATTAAATACAACAAATCTAAAGCTCTAGAATTGATAAAACGTAGAAGATCTTAAAGCCACCTATTTCACAACACTTTATATTATTTTTTTAGTATGCATCGTGTTGCGTCAACAATTATTATTAAAACCCAACACGTTCTATTTATTTTTTTATTTTTTATTTCATACGCCTACATTTTTCATCAATGGATTCATACAACTTTAATAATGATCATGTAGGCCCTTTGAGCGTTGAGCATTGAAGAAAGGTCTGCCGCGTAGCTGACTACAATTAATTTAGCCCATAATTATATTCTTGAGTTAGGTTAAACTTATTTGAGTTCGTGAGTTGACATTTTTTTAGCTAAGTCAATCCGACCTACTCGAAAATAGGGTTACAAACCAACCTAACCCAACCGTATCCTACTCATCCTTGCCAAGTTAAAAATTTCTATCGCAAGCCATAAAACCAGAAAAAGAGTTTGAGGTAAGAAAGGGTATATAGGAACCGTGAATAAGCAGATTTAGGAACCGTATAATGAATCGACGGATTTCTGTAGAAAAGTAGAGTGGAGAGGAAAGAAAAAATTCCTCTCCTGAAGCAGCTCGACTGTAAAGGATAGGGAGAGGAACGAGACTATAGGCAGAGATGGAGTGTACGTTTTGATTGATAATTCACTGTATGCTTGCCCTAACACTGAACGGAGACTGTCTCATCGGAGGAAGGATTAATGCATCGAAGCCTGACTGGATATGATTTAGATTTTAAAAGATTTTATTGTATTTTTAAGTTTTAGATAACCGTCTCTAAATTATAAGTTACAATTAGTTACGGGTTATTATGGTATTGATGATCATGAAAGCTACACCTTTTAACCATAGGTTATTATAAATTTTATTTTATTCATGTTATTGTTTTATATCATATTTTTGCTCCGTTTTTACCCTGCAAATTCTTGTGTTTAGAACTTGCATCACAATCATTCAAATGGTATTGATCAAATATCTTGTAGAGTAATTCGAATCACGAGTTTTTTTTACTCTTGATCTTGATCATCAAGATAATCCGTTCAAAACTTTTCGTTGGATCAATTCCATATCATTTGATATCAGTTTTTTAGGCTTAAGGTCAAATATATGTTTCCTTCCGTTTGTAACAAATGTTAGTGATGAGTTGTAAACTATTATATTTAAATTTTATGAGATTTTTTTCCGGTGGATAGGTAAGGTTTTAAAAAATAATTATAAAAAAAAACACAGTCGAATTCATAGTTACAAAAATAAATTTTGTTTTTCTTAATAATAAATAAATGAGTAATAATTAAGAAAAATGAAAAAAGAAAGTGGCAAAATTACCAAATCACCCTTAAAAAACGCAATTTCTCGTTTTGGGCCCTCCAATTATTGAGTTTGACTTTTACTAAATCTCTTCGATTCAGCGAATTCCGTAAATATCATCTTTTTATATTTTTTATTTATTTATTTATTTCGCTCCCAACAAATTCACATTACAGCTGTCAATGAACGTGGGATGAATCATCTCATTTATATCTCCACCAACCAGTAATTTTTCTTAATATTTACCATTTAAAAAAAAAAAAATTACTCCATAATTAATCTGTGTATTAATAGAAAATATAAAATAATTTCAAATTTAACACGTGTCTTATATTATTTCTTTTTTTACTCTATCTACTAATTTAATTCAAAAGAGTATACTTTGATAGAATGTTTGCCATAATATTTCACATTTTAAAAATATTTAAAATTAAATACCAAAATTAAAATATTATTAATTTTTTTTTATAGTTTTTATAACAAAGTTACAAAATATTCTCTCCTTTTTCATGTTTTAAGCTTAAAATACAAACAAACCACAAAACTTTTTTAAAACCATCAACTATGGCTAAATTAGCAAAATCAGGTTCGAACTTATCTTTATTTAAAAATAGATAGGATAAACTAGTTCATATCAATGAAGATGTATTCCTTTAGTTATAAACTATGGATCATTAGTTAAATTAACCAATGTGGGACTCGCTCCTTAGCTGCTATAGTTATCCTACGAAAAAAAGTTTCCAAATATATGTATACTCTCTCTCTTTCTTACTTTTTTTTGTTTTGTTTTTTAATTCTGTCTCATGTGAACATAAACTGATATAAAACAGAGGGGTTTGAGAGCCATTGGAGACAAGAGAAGAGGAACAAAGAACAGAGAGGGAAAGATGGGTGTGGTTGAAGAGTACTTGCCAGCCATAGCCATGTTGGGGCTCCAAGCAATTTATGCCATTGTCACCCTCATCTCCAGGGCTGCCCTGTTGGAGGGTATGAGTCCTAGAGTGTTCATCGTGTACAGGCAGGCCTTTGCCACTCTCTCTATAGCACCTGTTGCTTACTTCTCCAGGTCTAAATCCATGAAGCTTTCATTGGATTTCAAGAGCTTTTATCTCATCTTCCTTGCTGCTCTTGCTGGGTACCCTTTACAATACTCTCTTCAAATCACTAATTTTCTTGATTTAATTCTTGATCTTGCAATTGACCTCTAGCTCGGGACTTGAACAGGACGACGATCAATCTCAATTTTTTCTACGAGGGGCTTTTCTTAGCTAGCTCGTCGTTGGCGACCGCGATGGAGAATCTAATTCCAGCAATGACGTTTCTCATAGCCGGGATGGTCGGGTGAGTTATTTGTAGAATTATCAACGGTATGATATTGTCCACTTTGAGCTTAAGCTTTCAGGGTTCTGTGGTCTCATATCAATAGAGATGTATTCTTTACTTCTAAATCCATGATTATTTTCTAAATTAGCTAACGGGACGACTTAAAATTTGCAGTATGGAGAGTGTGAAGATGAAAAATTTGAGGAGCATGGCTAAGATTGGAGGGACAGTGGTTTGTATGGGTGGGGCTATGTTCATGGCCTTTCTAAGGGGACCAAAGCTGCTGAATGCCACACAAGGGTTTGGTGTCAAATCTGCAATATTTGATGTGGAAAGTGGGAGCCATGAGGCTTGGTTGTTGGGGTCACTGAGTCTGCTTGGTAGCTGTGTCTGTTGGTCAATTTGGTTGATATTGCAGGTGCCGGCAATGGAGAGCTATCCTGACAAGCTCTCCTTATCAGCATGGACTTGTTTTTTTTCACTCATACAATCAGTGGGTTTCACATTATGGGTAGAGGGAGCCAATGTAGAAACGTGGAAGATTCATTCGAATACTGAACTTGTTTGTTACCTGTTCTCGGTAAGTAATTTTTTTTTTACAGTTTACCCAATTTAGAGGTGATTTTGGGATCTAATTGTGTTTGGTTGTTAGGGGATTTTTGGGTCAGGAGTTGCGTACTATCTTCAAGCTTGGGGTATTTCAAAGAGGGGACCTGTGTTCTCTGCCGTGTTCATCCCGTTTTGCACCATTATTACAACTGTTTTGGCAGCTATATTTCTTCATGAGGAGATTTACAGTGGAAGGTAAAATTATGAGTTCTTTGCATTGAAGATGATAATTGTGTTTTTTTTTAAAAGGGTTTTCCCCTGGGCTTCTTCTCAAAGTTTTAAAATGCGTAGGGGAAGGTTTCCACACCCTTATGAAGGTGTTTCGTTCTCCTCCCAACCAATGTGGGGCTATTACAATCCACCCCTTTCGTGGTTCAATGTCCTCGTTGGCACTCTTTCCTCTCTCTAATTGACGTGCGATGTGCCAAATCCACCCCTCTTGGGGCCAGCATCCTTACTGGCATACCGTCTCGTGTCTACCTCATTCGGGGAACAGCCTACTCGTTGGCACATAGTTCGATGTTCAGCAGATACTGTCCTCTTTGAGATTCGTGGGAAAGGGGAATGTTTCCACCCCTTTTGAAGGGTGTTGCGTTCTCCTCCCCAACAAATGTGGGACTCTCACAATCCACCCCCTTTGGGGCCAGCGTCCTCACTGGTACACCGTCTCATGTCTACCCCCTTCAGGAAACAGCCTCCTCTGATACCATTTTTAACCACTCAGACCCGCCCCTAACAAATACTGTTCTCTTTTCCTTTTGGACTTCCCCTCAAGGCTTAAAAACGTCTTTCCTAGGTAAAGGTTTCCACACCCTTAAGGGTGTTTCGTTCTCCTCCCAACCAATGTGGGAATCTCACAATAAACAAGGGATACAAATCATGAGAGCTTACACTCAATTTCATTGAAAAAAAAGGTTTTTTTTGTTGGGTTTATGTCACATACGAGTAAAACAATAATATAGGAATTAACTGTTACTACATTCAAACGAGAATGCTTTTACGTTGGGTGATTTTCTAATTTTTTTTCTCATTCGTAAATTTCAGCTTGTTGGGGGGCGTCGTGGTAATTATCGGATTGTACGTATTTCTTTGGGGAAAAGCCAATGAAGGTGTGAAGGAAGAAGACAAAGAAAGGAGTAGAATTGAAAAACAAGAGGGTTGTGAATCAAATTCAGTGGATAAGAACAGTTACAAAATTGATATGGAAGAACCTCTATTGAAGGGATGTACAGATCATATTGACAACTAGACACAAAGGGATTCAATACCCTCACGTTGCATTTATGATCCACTTGTTCAAAAAAGGAAACCAATGTGTAGGATGTTTTTTATTTTTTAATTCTTGTACCTTTTTGTTTCCTTTTGTGTTAATTTTGGAGAGTTGTAAGCTTTAAATTAAGTTAAAAGTTACTTTTGTTCTTCTCTTCAAGTGTGTTAGAATCAAACCAATAGAATACAAGAATAAAGAATAACTTTTTGAATGTCGTGTACCGAAACATGTTCGCTAAAAATGAAATAATATGTGTATATAATTGAGAGGTGGCATCTTCATTGGTATGAAATTTTTCGAGTGAAACTAACAGAAAAGATATGCGGATTTATGTCTAAAGTAGACAATATCATGTCATTATGAAGATTTGTATATATTTGTTGTTCCCAACGATGAGTCATGGCCCAATTAGGTCGAGTTGGTATAATGCTTGGATGTCAAGTAAAAGAGGTGATTGTGAGAGTTTAATGACTTAGACATGTGGAGATTTGTAGTTATGCTATGTTTGGACGATGATATGCTCTAGAGAAACGGATTAAGCTTGAATTCAAATTGGAATAAATAATAATTGAAGGGAGACAGGTAAGAAATCACTACAAGGGGAGTAAGATTCGAATTATCTTGTTATCGAATATCTCAAGGCAAGAACACTTGTTTGAGATTCAAATCACTTCACAAGCAAGATTGGTCATGTCGAGCTTGAATAATTCTACATGCAAAGTAAACTATATAGAATCGCAAATAAACTTTATCATTGACTAAAGGAAAGCACAAATGCTTCCTTTACTACATTTTTCAAGTCTATTTACGAAGTTAACATACATGACTTTTATAGTCTCAAAATGAAAACTCTCAAACGAATTCCAAATGTTGTAACATTTATACTTTATGGCTATAATTAATCATTATGTAAATGTAACTTAAAGCAAATAAAAAGTTTTAAAATACATTAATGAAACATCGTAACTCAAAATTATGATCCACCCAAAATTTATAATAATGAAACTTCATTCTTCTTCGATGTAGCATGAATTGAAATATCTTTTAATAATTTTGACAACATTTTCTTCACATCCTCCTTAAAGTTTATAGTGCATGATTGATATCTTGATTCATATCATAGACTAAAAGATCTTTGCAAGATCTTTGTGCAAAGGGAGAATTGTTGGGAACCCGAAAGAATATATCCATTGAAACAATGTTTTTTAGAACCTTGTTGGGAACCCGAAAGAATATATCCATTGAAAGTATGAAACTAAAAGGAAAGCAGGAAAGTTTTGTTGTAGGTTGTAAAACCTTGTAATTAATGAGTTTATTATTTGATTACTTCTATTTGTAATTTACCATATGTAAAGGGTTTATAATATATGGATAATTTAATGACTCTAGATTAGGACTCTAAATTTCTACTAATCGAAGGTCAAACGTCATTGTACTCTGTTATACAAAAATAAACATTTAAAACTTCATCATAAAACATTGTCATAGATTTATATGTTAGAAAATATTTTTAAAACAATAATACTAAATACTAAATAAAACAAATAAAATATTAAAAGTAAAATCACCCTATACTAATCTAAGTCTAACAAAATAAAATACCACTATTTTATGTACGTGTCATGATCTCTACTTGCAATGTTGTCGTCAGTGTGCCTTGCCTTTACTTGAAATAGAAGTAGCACACAACTTGAGTATTTTAAGAAATGATCCGTAAATAACCCTATTATTGGAGTTAGGGAATGCAAACACATACAACTCGTGATCTAGGGACATATAGTTAAAATCATTATAGGGGTGGTCTCCTGAACAAAACTGAATGTGTAGTACTTCCTTACACATGATCCACACATGCGCGTGTGGATCTCTAGGTGGTTCGCACCCCCTTGGGCCCATCAGAGTTGAGCTAGTTGTCCATAACGATGTCTGGAGGCTAGCAAACCCCTGAGTGCCATGCGAGACATCATCATCATCATAGTGTACGCGTCCGTGCTCATCATCATAAATGAGGAAGTAACTCGATGTATATGTACACATAAAATGCATGAGGTCTCTATAGTTTTATCTTGAAATCATTTTACAACACAACCCTATATACTGTTCACATATTACTTTACTCTAAGTAACATGCATGTTTTGGCCTTTATATGTTCATCATCATTAACATTAACTAGAGTTGCATCTTAAAAAAATCATCGTCATAATACATCATGACATTTAATACATGCACATTATCTTAATATGGAGTAATGTCATATTAAGTTCTATCATCATCATATATTTTACATTGTCATGTTATCATGCATCATCATCATCATCATCATCATACAACGTCACCTTGTAACATCGTCATATAACATCATCATATAACAGTCACATCATTATATATCATCATATAATATAGTCACATCATCATATAATATAAGTATAGATGGCACGTGGAAGGGCCACTGGGCACGTGTCGTCATACATAAAAGTCTTCCGACCAAGATAATAGTAAGACCACTTACTTGGTTGGCCTAGACCAAGGCTACTATGACTCCTTAATTCTAACTTAACGTTGCTCTCTTAAATTTAATCCTAGTTAAGAAGTCTAACAATTATAAATTTGAAGAATTGGATCATAGTTTTGCATAAAATAATTTTAGCTAGCTAAGCATAATTTTGCATAAATACTTTAAACTTGACTCTAAAATTTAAACTAGATTAAAGGTAGTCATACTAACCTTAAACGCTTCCGAAGAGTTGAAACTAGAAAGAAAGAGTTCGAGCATATCAGACCCAAGCCGGATCAGCCAAAATGTCGACCTTGAACGGTCAAAAAGTGTATTCTCCGAATGGCTTCGAATGGTTCAAGTGTGGTGATAAAATGAAGTAAGGGACCTCCCCTGTCGGCCTACTCTCAACCTCTCAACTTAACCAATGTGAGACAATTTTCCTCCTTTTTTTTATTTCTTTCTAATTTTTGGGTTATTATAGATAATGTTGGGTGTCTTATCTTGGTAAGAGTATTACAAATCAGTTTGTTATGATTATAAATAGGTAAATATATGAGTGAGAGTATCATATATAATGAGTTTGCATAAGATTTGACACCAAAATATTTACTCTCTTTTGAGAAAACTAATATTTCACAAGATGATCATATGCAACTCGATCTTAACCATGAGTGAGTTCTGAATTCATGCTTGTGAGAGGTTGTTCTTTGATTTGTCTGAGTGAAAGTGACTTTTTGTTGCGGATACAACGACCCCGAAAAAAAAAAGATAATAATAATAATAAATAAATTATGGACTCTCTCTCCACCTTCCCAAATATCTCTCAACACTTCCTACAACTACAAAATGATCAGCAAAAAATAAACTAAACATAAACAAAAAAAAAGGCAGATTTTGGAAATGAAAAAATAGGAGAAAGAAACCAAGGAAAGATCACTTTGGGAGAGAAAAATTGGAGATACCTTCCCTTCAAGCAAATTTAATAGGAATGGAAAGAGATTGAAAAGTTATCAGTAATTTAGATCTCATTTTCTTTTATCCTTTGCGAGAGATAGAAAAGTTATCTTAGATCTCTTTTTCAATTATTTAGATTTTTAAATATGTGATGACAATAAAAAAAAATGATTGAAAATGGCTTTGTCAATTGCATCTAATTAGATCATCATTATTTTTAGGAAAGAGAAGAAAATTATAATAGATTGATGCATAGACATTTTTACTAAAGGAAAATTAAAATAGATTGAAAATGACTTCTTGAATTGGATAGTCATTTGGGGGAGGGAAGAAAACAGAATAGATTGAAAATATGAGAGTAGTTTTTAGGAAAGAGAAGAAAACATAATAGATTGAAAATAACTTTTGTTAATCTATCGTCATACCAGGAAAGAGAAAAACAAGAATTGATTGAATATTGTTTTATATTTATACAGTGGAAAGAAAAAGAATAGAGAGGGAAGAGAAACAAAGTGGTAAGGAAAATGAAAGAGGTGAGAAATTATTATTATTTGTACTTATAACAAATCATAGTTGGATTGAATGATTGAAGCAACATGAAATAATATTGACATATTTTCAATTTAAGTTTTACTACCCAACCAAAATTTAGAGACAATGAAAACATGGAATTCGATTTTTACTGAGACCGTTTTAGAGCTGTATTTCACATTGTTAGTTGGATTATTAATTAAAATGTAAAATAGTAATGAAAGGTGACGAACTGTTCGATATGAAGCGAACTCTAACAATTTTTGGAGCAGCTCTCGAGGAACGGGAGCTTACGTTAATTAAATTAAGGAATACTTCGGCTAAGGCCAACCAGGTAAGTGGCCTTACTATAGGATAGGCTAAAAATTGTATAAGTTATGATATTGTATGAACTATGTTGTACGATGGCAGTATATGGATTATGATGATGTATGAGTTATGATGATGTATGAGTTATGATGATGTGTGAGTTACGATACTTGATGATGTACTCAGTATATATATATTTTTTTTTATGAATGTCTACTTGATATGTTTGATACACTTTGTGGCAATATGATGAGTATGATGATTGCGTGACGTTTACCTTAATATGATGATTGCGTGACGTTTACCTTAATATGATGATATTTTCCATATTGAGCATGTTATAGGATGATGAGTGCCATATTGCATCATGTCGTTAGATCGACATAGGACACAACCCTAAGAGCGTGAAAATGATATTAATATAAATATCCACGAGTATGTGTTACCTAGAATAACAAAGAGATGAGACTAGAAGGTTGTGTCAGAAGAGACATTATGATGGATTTAGAGGGACCTCATGCATATTGTATGTTCATAAGCATAGGGCTACTTCCCCTAGAGATGATGAGTGTGGACGCGCACCGTATGATGAGGGTGAATGCGCACAAGTGCGAATGCACACAGATGAGGGCGTTCATGAGGCACATGACACTATGGGGTTCCGTTGACCTCTAGACGTTGCTACAGATTAGCTTGACCAAAGGGTCCAGGGGGTGTGCGAGCGCCCTGGAGATTCACACTCGCACGTGTGAGTCGTGTGTAGGGAAGTACTACACATCCAATTTTTCCAAGACTGGAGGCCACCCCTAAGATTAGAGATAGGTTCCTAAATTATAATTGCATGTGTTTGCATTGGCATGGCCCCTATAGTGGGGCCACTTACTGAGTATTGTTTGAAATACTCAGGCCATGTGCCACATCATTTTTCAGGTAAAGGCAAGGCGCACTTGTACGGAGGACGGTGACATCGCGAGTAGAGACTATGGCACGTGCATAGGGTAGACTCATATTTAAATTCTTAGTTTTAAGTTAGAATAGGTTGTTTTGCATTTCATTGTTTTAAATTATTTTGTATTTATTTATTTTTTCTCTAAATTTTAGTATTTTGTATTTAAACACGTAAGACCATGACTGTGTTTTTCAGAGAAGTTGTTTTAAACGTTTTTCGAAGTTTACGTTATAAATGATGTTCATGTAAGAGTTATATTTCCACATTATAGATCAGCATGAGACGTTAGTGGCGACTCTAGATATGTGGAAATTTAGTGTCGTTACAGTTGGTATCAGAGCTCTCGATTTTAGATTCTGTAGACTAGCCTACAATGTAGGCTTGGCACGTTCCATGGTTCCAACGTCGATGCCCCATCACCGTCAGTTACGTCTTGCACAAGATAAGAAAAGAGAAACATTTTCAAACTCGCATGCATTTTTATGTTAATGTTACTAACATTGTTGTGATATTTCACGTATTTATTTAAGAGCATGATGTGATGTGTTGTATGCTGAGTGATTTTGTCTGCAATATGATGTGAACTTACTAGATGTGATGCATAGCATAATTTCATAGGTAATGAGCCTTAGACTTAAGAGATGCTATCTTGGTTTCTAGAACCATGCTGCCTAGACCATGCGAAAGAGTAAGACGAGGAAGGGGACGACCTCCTATTAGAGATAGAGGACGAGGTGAGGCTGAAGAGAGCCCACCTCGAGAGGGATCAGAGACAGGGTTTGAATTAGAATCCTTATTGTATGTATGGTCGGCAAGCAGCCCTAAGAGGGTAGATGTAGTAACTAAGGATAGAGTAAAGAATGACCAAGCAATAGTAGCCGACCGAACTCTAAGCGTAGTCCTAATAGTAGTAAAGATGATCGACTTCGACGTAGTACTAGGCATGGATTGACTAGCTGCAAACCATGCTATTATAGAATGTCGCAAAAAAAAAAAAAGTGATATTTTCACCATCAGTGGGACCTAGCTTTAAATTTAAAGGAACAAATACCAGGGCTACCCCAAAGGTAGTCTCGATGATGAAAGCAAAGAGATTAGTCCAACAAGGCGGTTGGACTATATTAGCATGTGTCGTAGACGTAAGAGGAAAAGAAAAGACCCTAGACAACGTGTCAATCGTAAACGAGTTTTCTGATATGTTTTCGGACGACCTACCTGGAATATCACCTTCCCGAGCGGTCGACTTCATCATCAAACCTGAGGTGGGAACTTGGCCTATTTCTAAAGCACCCTATCGCATGATGCCAGCAAAGTTGAAGGAATTCAAGGCGCAATTACAAGACTTACTCGATAAATGGTTTATTCGACCTAGCGTATCCCCCTAGAGTGTGCGAGTGTTGTTTGTTAAGAAGAAAGAGTGCTTGATACGTCTGTGCATCGATTACAGAGAGCTAAATAAGAGAGTCATAAAGAACAAATATTCTCTCTCAAGAATAGAAGACTTATTCGATCAACTCAAAGAGGCAACGGTATTTTCTAAGATAGATCTGCGGTTCGGTTACCACCAAATTAAGATCAATGAAAAAGACGTACCAAAGACAGCGTTTAGGAAAAGGTACGATCACTACAAATTTGTAGTGATGTCATTTGGCCTCACTAATACCCCAGCTATGTTTAAAAAGGTAGCGAACTGGGTATTCAAGGACTGTCTAGACACGTTCATGATCATGTTCATTGACAACATCCTAGTGTACTCGAAAATAGACCTAGAACACCAGGAGTACCTCCGAAAATTCCTAACCACCCTATGAGAGAACAAGTTGTACGCCAAGTTCTCCAAGTGCGAATTTGGCTACGACAAATCTCTTTCCTAGGACATGTGGTGTCAAAGGACGGAGTATCCGTAGATCCTACTAAGGTTAAAGCAGTCACAAAGTGGGAACGCCCAACTACGGTAACATCAGTATGAAGTTTCTTGGGACTAGCGGGATATTATCGAAGGTTCATGCAGGACTTCGCTAGGATAGCCTCGCTTTTGACATAGTTAACGAGAAAAGGGGTATCATTTATATGGAAGGATGCTTGTGAGGCAAGCTTCTAGAACCTAAAAGAGAGATTGGTAACCGTCCCGATACTCACGGTTCCCAAGATCTCAGAAGTGTATGTAATCTATAGTGACACATTTAAAGAATGGCCTAGGATGTGTGTTAATGAAACATGGTAAAGTTGTTGCATACGCGTCCCGTCAACTAAAAGAATACGAAGATAATTACCCTACCCATGACCTGGAGTTGGCCGCTGTAGTGTTCGTGCTAAAAATTTGGTGACACTACTGTATGGAGAGAAAATTCAAAGTTTAACCGACCACAAGATTTTAAATATTTCTTCACCCAGAAAGAGTTAAATATAAGACAGAGAAGGTAGTTAGAATTGGTGAAGGACTACGATGTAGATATCCAGTACCACCTTGAAAAAGCAAATGTGGTCGCAGACGCTTTGAGTAGAAAGGCGACCCACTCTTCGGCCCTCATTACAAGGGAAGTAAGGGTACAAAGAAAATTCGAGGGAGCCAACATAGTGGTAGCGACTGAGAGAGTCATAACACAGCTGACCCGACTCACAGTTCAACCTATGCTTAGGCAGAGAATTATTACCACCCAACGAGAGGATCCTAACCTATAGAAAGTCCTAGAACAGCTAGACGAAAGTCCAGTAGATGTGTAACGACCCGACAAAAAAAAAAAAGAGATAATAATAATAAGTAAATAATAATTATAAAAATAAAATAAAATAAAATAAAGTAAATTATCGACTCTCTCTCTCCACCTTCCCCAAATATCTCGCCAACCCCTCCAACTGCAAAAGGATCTGAAAAAAACAAGAAAGGAAACGGAAACAAAAATGGCAGATTTTGGGAAGGGAAAAATGGGAGAAAGAAACGTAGGAAAGATCACAGATTTTGGGAGAGAAGAATTGGAGATGGCCTTCACTTCACGCAGATCTAATAGGAATGGAAAGAGATAGAAAAGTCATCGGTAAGTTAGATCTCATTTTCTTTTATTTTTGCACGAGATAGAAAAGTTATCTTAGATCTCTCTTTCAATTATTTAGACTTTTGGATATGGGATCGAAAATCAAAATTGGCTGTGTCAATTGCATCTAAATTGAATCATCATTTTGAGGAATGAGAAGAAAATCATAATGGATGGATGCATAGCCATTTTTACTCAAGGAAAAATTAAAATAGATTGGAAATGGTTAATGACAGTAGTTTTAGGAAAGAAAAAAAATTCAAAATCATTTATGGAATTAATTAGAATCAGATTTCCACCTACATTACCCAGTTATTTAGAGGTTAATTAGCAGTTAGAAATCATGTCAGATCTTTGAATGAGATCATAGATCTTCTCCTTTGTACCATTATTGAGAATTAGATCAACCCTTCATTTACTAAACTGTTAGAATTAAATAGGGGAGAAAAGAATTAAACTGAGGGAGGTTTGAAAAGAATTAAAGAGAGAAAGGTAAAGGAAAAAAATATATATATATAATTAATTAAGTACAAAAAAGAAGAAAAGAAAAAGGTAAGGGGAAGGAAATTATATATATTTAACTAATTAAATACAGGTAAGAAAAGAGAGAGACAGTGGGGAGGAAAATGGAAGCTTTGGTGAACAGAAACAATTTTAAGTAAATACATAGAGTAAAAAAAAGGATACCAAGATATCTATATATATTATATATATTCAATACTCATAAAGTCTTTAATGCTCGCATGAAGAAGCACATGAACCATTGTAGGAGTTAGAGAATTAAACATGAAATTGATGTTATGGATTTTTATAGGTTGGCTTGGATACAAAGGGAAAAATCGAACTTTCATTAAGGATAAATTGGTCACACCCGTATAAGCTAACCAAGTCAGCTAACCAAGTAAGTGGCCTTACTATAGGATAGGCTAAATAATTGTATGAGTTATGATGATGTGTGGATTATGATGCTTGATGATATGTGCGGTATATACATATTTTGTTGAGTGACGCTTGATATGTTTGACGCACGTTGTGGCATTATGATGAGCATGATGATTGCATGATTTTTAACTTAATATGATGTTGTTTTCCATATTCAGAATGCTAGATGATGATGAGTGCCATATTGCATCATGTCGTTGGATCGACGTAGGACACAACCCTAAGAGCATGAAAATGATATTAATATAAATATCCACGAGTATGCGTTACCTAGAGTAACAAAGAGATGAGGCTAGAGGGTTGTGTCAGAAGAGACATTACGATGGATTTAGAGGGACCTCATGCATTTTGTATGTTCATAAGCATAGGGCTACTTCCCCTAGAGATGATGAGTGCGGACGCGCATCTTATGATGAGCACGAATGCGCACAGGTGCGAAAGCACACAGATGAGGGTGTTCATGAGGCGCATGACACTATGGGGTTCCGCTGACCTCCGGACGTCGCTACAGATTAGCTTGACCAGAGGGTTCAGGGGGTGTGCGAGCGCCCTGGGGACTCACACTCGCACGTGTGAGTCGTGTGTAGGGAAGTACTACACATCCAATTTGTCCGAGACTGGAGGCCACCCCTAAGATGATTAGAGATAGGTCCCTAAATCATGATTGCATGTGTGTGCATTTACATGGCCCCCTATAGTGGGGCCACTTACTGAGTATTCTTTGAAATACTCAGGCCGTGTGCCACTTCATTTTTCAGGTAAAGGCAAGGTGCACTTGTACGGAGGACGGCAGCATCGCGAGTAGAGACTGTGGCACGTGCATAGGGTAGACTCATATTTAAATTTCTAGTCTTAAGTTAGAATAGGTTGTTTTGCATTCCATTGTTTTAAATTATTTTGTATTTGTTTTTGTTTTCTCTTAATTTCAGTATTTCATATTTAAACACGTAAGACCATGGCTGTGTTTTTTCAGAGAAGAAGTTGTTTTAAATGTTTTTTTTTTTTCTGAAATTTTCGTTATCAATTATGTTCATGTAAGAGTTATATTTCCGCATTATAGGTGAGCATGAGACGTTAGTAGCGACTCTGAGTATGTGGAAATTTAGGGTCGTTACAAGATGGATTCTCAAAGTCCTCAAATGAAGGACTATTGTGTCAGGGACGCCTATGTGTTTCGGCAATAGAGGATTTAAGGAAAGAGATACTGACAGAAGCACACAACTCGCCATTTGTCATGCATCTGGGAGGTACTAAGATGTACCAAGATTTAAAACCGAAGAGCATGAAGAGGGATGTGGCCGAGTTTGTGAGCAATTGCTTAGTTTGTCAACAAGTGAAAGCTCCTAGACAAAAGACAGGGGGTTGTTGCAACCCCTAAGCATACCGAGTGAAAGTGGGAAAACATAGCGATGGACTTCATCATAGGATAACCCAAAACGCCCAAAGGCTATACAGTGATCTTGGTAGTTGTCGATAGGTTGACCAAGTTAGCACACTTTCTACGTGGGAAAGCCACATATACAGTTGACAATTTGGCACAACTATATATGAAAGAGATAGTAAGACTACATGGAGTCCCAGAGTCTATAGTGTCGGATCGGGATCCACGCTTTACATCAACATTTTGGCGCAAACTTCAAAAAACACTAGGTACCCGCCTCGACTTTAGTATCGCCTTTCACCCCCAAACAGATGGACAAACGAAGCGTTTAAACCGAATTCTAGAGGACATGTTACGCACTTGCATACTAGATTTTAAGGGAAGTTAGGATTCCAAACTCTATCGGATGAAATTCTCGTATAATAACAGCTTCCAAGCAACTATTGGAATGGTATCGTTTGAGGCTCGATACGAAAAACGGTGTAGGTCCCCACTATGCTGGGATAAAGTAGGCGAGAGAGAGTTAGTAGGACCCAAGCTGGTTTGACTCACCAATGAGGCTGTCCAGAAAATTCGAGCAAGGATGCGTATCGCTCAAAGTAGATAGAAAAGCTACGCTGATGTAAGGCGTAGAAGCCTGGAGCTTAAGATAGGGAACCCAGTATTCCTCAAGGTGGCACCTATGAAAGGTGTCTTGAGGTTTGAACGTAAGGGCAAGTTAAGTTCTAAATTCATTGAACCATTCGAGATCCTAGAGCAAGTTGGTCCAGTAGCGTATAAGTTAGCCCTACATCTAGCCCACTCAGGAGTACACGATGCATTTCATGTGTCGATGTTGAGGAAGTACATTACAGACCCTATCCACGTAATAGACTACAAACCACTCCAACTCAATGAAGATCTGAGCTACGAAAAAAAACCAGTAAAAATCTTAGCTGGACGGAATCACCATAACGAGGAAGCCACGTGAGAGAGTGAGGACCAAATAAGAGAAAAATACCCCGAGCTAGCACAAAATTTGAGACTTTCGAGGACGAAAGTTCTTTTTAGGGGTAGATAATGTAACGACCCGAAAGAAAAAAAAAAGAGAGATAATAATAATAATAAAAAATAAAAAAGTAAATTATCAACTCTCTCCCTCCACCTTCCCCAAATATCTCGCCCACACCTCTTACAACTACAAAATGGTCTGCAAAAAAGAAACTAAACAGAAACAAAAAAAAAAAGGCAGATTTTGGGAAGAAAAAAAAAAAAGAAAGAAACAAAGGAAAAATCACCCATTTTGAGAGAGAAAAATTGGAGATGACCTTTACTTCAAGCAAGCAGATTTAATAAGAATGGAAAGAGATAGAAAAGTTACAGATCTCATTTTCTTTTATCTTTTTGCAAGAGATAGAAAAGTTATCTTAGATCTCTTTTTCAATTATTTAGATTTTTGGATATGATAATCAAAATTTATTGAAAATGGCTTTGTCAATTGCATCTAAATTGGATCATCATTTTTAAGAAAGAGAATAAAACGATAATTGATTGATGCATAGGCATTTTTACTAAAGGAAAATTAAAACAGATGAGGGTGTTCATGAGGCGCATGACATTATGGGGTTCCGTTGACCTCCGGACGTCGCTACAGATTAGCTTGACTAGAGGGTCTAGGGGGTGTGCGAGCGCCCTGGGGATTCACACTCGCACGTGTGAATCGTGTGTAGGGAAGTACTACACATCCAATTTATCCGAGACTGGAGGCCACCCCTAAGATGATTAGAGATGGGTCCCTAAATCATGATTGCATATGTTTTCATTTGCATGGCCTCTATAGTGAGGCCACTTACTAAGTATTCTTTGAAATACTCAGGCCATGCGCACTTGTACGGAGAACGGTGACATCGCGAGCAGAGACTGTGGCACGTGCATAAGGTAGACTCATATTTAAATTCTTAGTTTTAAGTTAGAATAGGTTGTTTTGCATTCCATTGTTTTAAATTATTTTGTATTTGTTTTTTTTTTTCCTCTAAATTTCAGTATTTTGTATTTAAACACGTAAGACTATGGCTGTATTTTCCAGAGAAGTTGTTTTAAACGTTTTTCGAAGTTTACGTTATAAATGATGTTCATATAAGAATTATATTTTCGCATTATAGATGAGCATGAAACGTTAGTGGCAATTCTAGATATGTGGAAATTTAGGGTGCAGATTTAATAAATTTATCATTTTGGGACTAACAAATAAAGAGTTTGGGAGCTAATTTTGAGATTTGAACAATAACATTACATTTGTTTATTGGAGAATTAGTTGTTCTTAAGATATAAGACATAATTAATAGAGAAAAATGTACTATTGATCCACATAATTTAACATGTAAATAACCAATGTATTATTGATCCACGTGATTAACATGTGAATGACCAACTTTTTGTTTTTTTTGTTTTTTTTGGTAAGAAGTCTTAAGAGTTTGAGATCCCAAGATGCTCTAACTTGACTTAATGCACTATACTCTTAGTTTAAATAAGGTGAGACCTCGAAAATTATATCGAGACAACAAAAAAAAAGAAAAAAAAAGTGACGGGACTAAACTGGTCCAACTAAATTGATTGATCTGTTCGATCAGCTGAATCAAGATCACATTTTCAACCTACGAACGCTCCTCCCTCATTTGCACATTTTCTAGCAACGACAATGATCTCCAGTACCACACACATTACCTCTTGCAACATCACTGCCCATTAGTTATAATGGATCTACTCATGACTAACAACAATAGTGAAAACAAAGTTGAGGAACCAAAACCATAAGAACCCAACTTTAGAAAACAGCAATTGAAATGGAATTCGAGGGATAACTCATGCATACAACAATCATGACGATCGAACAACAAGAAACAATCACAAACGACGCCCAAATGGTAGGAAAAAAAATGAAAAATCGATCTTTTGCAATCAACTTTGGTTGCATTTTTTTTAGGATATCCACTCACCATGTTAGGGTGAATAACTCTTTTCCATTTTCATCCCCGTCTCCTACTTCAATTTTCATCTTTTCGAAAATTTTCATTTATTTTTGTCATGATCTAGAAATTCTTCACCATGAATTTGCGTGGATTAAGTTTCCCGAGAGAATTTTTCTCCATATTTTGTATATACTTTTACAAAAAAATATTAATTTTAATTTAGATAAAAATTACTACCGGAATAAAAACAATATACAGAACTATCGATTTGACTAGAGATCACTTCCTTTGTCGATGATAGGCATTGTATTCTCTATTGTTTCGAAAAGCACAGCAACCGACCGAGTAGACGATGATGAGGAAGACGAAGAATACGATGTTGACTAAGGCAACCTTCTTCCAGTTTGTCTTAATATTATCGAGCAAGCCAGCCTTGCAGGCCAAGCAGTTGAAGCACAAAACGTCGGGCTCATTTCCCCATAATTTACAGTCGGGGTTGGGCGAGGTTGTAGCGTTGTTCTTGTCCCACACAATTGGGCTCACATACTTGAAATCGCAGTCGTTTGAAGGTTTACAACAACCAAACTGCACGTTAGAAGAAACAAAATTAGTGTAGAAACAAAATTAGAAGGTGATGTATATAAAGAACACTAATATTGATTATAAACGTTAAATATTCGTAATCATTATAATGATCTTAAAAATAAGGTAAGGTTGGATTATCAAATATTCAAAAATTAAAATGCATCACTAACATTAATTATAAACATCAAATATTCGTAATCATCATAATAATCTTAAAAATAAGGTAAGGTTGGGTTGTAACCCTATTTTTCGGTTAGTAACAGCCTAAACCCACCACTAACCGATAGTGTTCTCTTTGAGTTTTCCCTTTTAACCTTGGTTTTTAAAACGAGTATGCTAAAAAGAAGATTTCACACTCATATAAAGAATATTTGTTCTCCTCCCTCAACTGAAGTGGTATCTCACAGTGTGTGTCTAGTTGACCTAATAAAAAAATGTTAACCCGCAAAGGGTCGGTCGAGCTAACCCAATAAAAAATAAATCAAAAAAGTAAACAAATATTAAACAAAAATAAATAAAACGCTATAAAATGTTTTCATAATATAAGCTATAGTTTCCTACTCTATTATAGCATCCATTATAGCTATAAAAAAACGAAGTCTCAACCTTTTAATAACCTGGACTGTCACGACATACGAAAAGCGCTATAAAATATTTTCATAGCAACATATATAAGCTATAGTTTCCTATTTTATTATAGCATCCATTACCGCTATTAAAAAAAAAAAAAAAAAGTCTCAGACTTTGAATAACATGGACGGTCGAAAAACGCTATAATACGTTTTCATAGCAACATATAGAATATATAGTTTCCTACTCTTTATAGCATCAATTATAGCTATGAAAAAAAATAAAGTCTCAAACTTTTAATAACATAGGCTGTCACGACATACAAAATACGCTATAAAATGTTCAATAGTAACATATATAAGATATAGTTTCCTACTCTATTATAGCATCCAGTATAGTTATAAAAAAAACAAAGTCTCAGACTTTTAATAACATAGGCGGTCACGACATGTGAAAAACGCTATAAAATGTTTTCATAGCAACATATATAAACTATAGTTTCCTACTCTATTATAGCATCCATTACAGCTAGAAAAAAAAATAGAGTCTCAAACTTTTAATAACATAGGTAGTCATGACATACGAAAAACGCTATAAAATGTTTTCGTAGAAACATATATAAACTATAATTTCTTACTCTATCATAGCATCCATTACCGCTATAAAAAAACAAAGTCTCATACTTTTAATAACATGGGCTGTCACGACATACAAAAAAAAAAAAGCTATAAAACGTTTTCATAATATATAACCTATAGTTTCCTACTCTATTATAGCATCCATTACAGCTATAAAAAAAAACAAAAAAACAAAATCTCAGACTTTTAATAACATGGGCTGTCACACAAACATACAAAAAAAACGTTATAAAACATTTTCATAGCAACATACAGAAGCTATAATTTTCTACTCTACTATAGCATCTATTATAGCTATAAAAAAGAGCCCTATAAAAAAATCTCAAACTTTGAACAACGTAGACTATCACAACATACGAAAAACGCTATAAAAAATCTACAATAGCGTGTTTTAAACACATCTTTCTAACATTAACCAAATTCCCACCAGCTCAAAAACTCAAATTGAATAGCATTGTTACCTGAAAGGAAGACAAGCTCTCCTTATAGAACTCTTCAACATTATCCATAGAATACTTCTCAGAAAATCTGTTGCAAATCTTGGCATCAATCAAGCAGCTCTTAATTGTGCTCCAATTGTCCTTAGAACTCACCCTATTCTGCAGCCAATCAGAGTAATCCCCAAGCCTATACTCCTTATACCCCCGGTGCGACAAGGCCTCGCCGGCGCCCTTATTGGTGACCACAAAAGCAAAGATAGTGAAAGCAAAGAGCACAGCAATAAGAACAAACATGACCAAAAGGTATAGCCATAGAAGCCAAGAGATTCTACACCACGCGCCGCAAACGCCGGCGAGTGATATGAACATTAGAAAAACGCCGATTATGATTACGGGTTTGTCTAAGTACTTGGCGCATTCGGTGGTGGCTTGTGTGCTCAGCCAAATGCCGACCAGCAGAATTGGGATTGAGAGTAAGAAGGTGATGAAGTTCAGGACTCCGACCAGGCTGTTGCTTATTCGAGGCATTGTCCAGAAGAGGTGTTTCTGAGTGTTGAATGGACTGAATTTGAGCGAGTATATAATGACAGCTTCTCACGCGCTTCGGAATTTGGATACTCGCTGTGAATGAGTGCCACGTGTTACAATTCTGTTTTTTTTTTATTTTCGGGGCTTTTAAGGAAGGTTTGACATTCTCCTCTCAACTTTTAAATTAAAGTTATTTAATTCCTTAACTGATAAGCATCTGTTACGGTTAAAAAGATATTTACTATACAATATCTTTTCATTTATTATTATTTCTATATCTTTATAATTTATTTTATTATATAAATAGAGAACTTTCATACATAATTTGAGTAATCTAGTCATTTGGACCTAATTGTCATGAATTTGCTACATCATACGGAACGATTGTGAGGAGTACGTTAGGCAAAACCCTTTCTCCCTTTATCTGAATGTGAGTAAATATATCATATTGATTGCTCAACTACACGACTTTACAAGCCTTCCTTTTTTACCAGAGCTTCGTGGGTATTTTTCCTGTAGTTATCAGGTGGTTCTTGTCAAATTCGATTGGGTGTTCAACCTATAAATCTGCTATCGTGAAGCAAGGAGCTGAGTCTAAACTCATTAATCTTCAAATGAACAGTGCTTTACGAGCTGAGTCTAAACTCATTAATCTTCAAATGAACAGAGACTAAATTTATAATTTAATTTTTTTTTAATTTGGTAGATTTGTTAATAAAATGAAATGTTTGTTTTGAAGAGAAGGATAAACACATTAATCTTCAAATGCTCATGGATATATCTTTTTAGGTAATTTACTTGTAACAACTTGATTTTTTTTAAAGACTAAATTGATATTGAAGAGATTTTACACAAGTTTTATGAAGGGAGTCGGAGTTGATTCGAACTGGAAAGTGGCATATTCTGTAAACGTCAAGAATCTAAAAAAAATTTGTAAGTTTTTAGCCGTTGACAATCTTACTCAATTATTTTTTTGTTGTGTTTGACTAAAAGTTCTAAGAAAAATATCTTACCAAAGATGGGTTAAAAGTCTACCATTTTATTTAAGAAACTAAGTTAATTCGAGTTGTGCTAGAAAGTTATGAAAAAAAAAATCGAAAACTGATTTTGGAAATCTAGAAATTTTGATGGAAGAGTCGAATGCGCGAATGACAACACGTGAGAGAGAGATTTTATGAATTTTGGAACTCCTAACACATAAAGAATCTAGCTCGAGAAGGCGCACGTCATCCAAGTAAGTAACCATATATAACTTTAGGCAAGTAATAATTGTAAGGATGGGTAAGGATGTGCTAGCATGCGTGGATTCCTTACTTTAGGTGGTTAGAAAAGACATGTTAAGGACTTCAGAAGGGCGTTTTTGGATGAATATGTATAGTATGTATGTTATGATAAAATGACCGCCATGCCCTTAGGTTGAGATTTTCGATAAACATGTTTTATGTATTATGCTAAGCTAGAAAGAGAATATGCATGACCAAAGTACGAGTTGGTCAATGTGGTTGAGTATGTTATGCATGATGTAAGAAATTGTCAATGTTGTTGAGTTGGTCAATGAGCTATTGTGATTCTGTGCTTTGGATGATTGATGGATGCTATTTCCCCATTGAGCTAAGCTTTTTTACTTATGAGTGTGCATGATACAGTATGTGTTAGCTCCATGTGTTCGACTATGTGTTCTCTTTGTGGAGCTTGTTTATCTGCACAAAGCTAGGGCATTAGAATTAGGTTGGCTAAACAATGACCTAGGTCAAGATGCCTCTAGTAGACTAAGCACCTTAGAATCATGAGCGACAATCAAAGGGTCTAGACCCTAGTGCTTCCAGGCTAAGACAGACTCAATGAGTCAAAACAGAGCAACCTGGAGCCAGAAGACCGCATTAAGCCACCTAATTACCCTAGGAATCCAATAAATCTCACCTAAGGTCCAACGGAGCCACAAAACTGAGCGAAAAATATATGTTGAGCTTGAATTCTCCTTAAGACTGGTTGTGAGCATGTCAAGATCATGACGCTGCATGGTTGAAAAAGTACGACCATGACACAGCACACGTGCCATTTGTCCCTCAGTCGCAACTCATCCCCGGCTTGCTCCAATGTGCGGCTTCTGTTTTGGCTAATCTAGCATGTTTGGATTGGCTTCGACCTACTTGTAATCTTGAAACTTATTCCTAACATTTTGGATTGTCTCAAAACTAGTCAATTTAAGTTTTTTTTTTTTTTTAAGCTAAAAATCCATTTAGTTGATAGCATGAGATGAATTAAATAGTATATTATGCTCTAATTCAATGTCGTGGGTCGACATAGGATTGAATCAAATTTTGAGAAATAGATAGGGGCCAACTCTAGGAATATTTAAGCAACCAAGTAAGTAGTTTTACAAGACGAATATTATGACGTATGATGTTGATATAGTGACTCTGTTTCAAATAGAAAATTTTGACTCCCTTTCAAATCCCAACCAACATGGAAATTCGTTAGGTAACTCCTAATGTAACAGCCCAAGCCCATACCGGTGAGCAGGCATGGGCTGTTGCACCTAATTTCAAGGCAGGAATATCAAGACCAAATAAACGGATCGCAATTCACATTTGTTCAAATTCTACCAAAAGCCATTTTCTATAACAACAATTATTAATAGGTAAAGCAGCCATACAAGACCTGGTTATGCAAGCTAAGGATTTGGTCAACTAAGTGATGCTGCCACAATAAGATATGCAATGAATCCTCAACATCTTTTGGCACTTCATTTGTCGCCCCATCTAACGAAACTCTGTCCAGTTTAGAGCCATGGTTGCTTTCATCCGTTCTCAACTAAAATCACAAGAACCATTTTCAGAAACCAACAATAAAATGGTGCAGAGTTAGATGGGATGAAGAACGGAAGTCAAATGATGAGAATAATGCATTGGATCAATTCACCCTTGTCCACAATCAACAATTGAGAGTTATAACTACTCCAGAAGACTTGAAAGAAAAATGCTATCCTTTATTATTTTTTGAGATGCGAGGAAAAATTATGGAACTCGGAAAGTTTCTTCATAGAACTTTGGAACAAACATAAATTCACAATCTGTGCTTTCCAGGTGATGAACATTCCTTCAAAGAGGGCCAGGGAATGTGCCGTTCTCTCTTTGCTCGTTCCATTTTTCGACCTGCAGAAAAGATGCGGTTATTCACATGCATGTAATGAGTGGAAGAAACTCGTTTATTAGGTTTCATCCCATTTGAGCAGGACGTCCCAATTAAGCATACCAATAAGCTGTTCATAATCAATTTTTGTACTTTTCTGAATTGATTTATACAATTTATAGTAGAAGCAAGGTAATAAAATGCTAAAACGAGAAGGATTTATTGTATAAACAACAACTATAATAATTATAATAGTAATAATAGTAACTGTATTTGTATGATCTAAAAGAAATACAGATGATATTCCCATTTCTTATGGAGTAACCATGGCTGATAGACACTCCATAAGTCATAGAATTATGGTGCAGATATGCATGAGCATGGTGTCAAGGTCATGCTCGTCCAAGGAGTGTTGCCCATGGCTACATACCATGCCATGCTAAACCCTTTTAACTTATTTTATGTTGTATTGCCTTACTATTATATTTTTTTTGGTTGTATGACCATTCGACGAAATCATGTCTAGGCCAGCTAGACCTAAATCGCCCTATTGGGGGTGTGACTAGTTGTCTAACTCCTCCCCTGATTTTGTATGACCATTTGGCGAAATCATGTCTATACCAGCTAGACCCTGAACCGCCCTATCGGGGGTGTGACTAGTTGTCTAACTCCTCCCCTGATTTTGTATGACCATTTGGCAAAATCACGTCTAGGTCTGTCACACCTGAATCGCCTCAAAATGTACTATAGGGGGGGATGCAACTAATTGTCAAATTCTCCCTACCCGAAAAAGTTATATGCTACTTATGTTGTTGTGTTGTCTTTTGCTTGTATGCCATATAACATTGCTTTCAATTTCTCTCAATTTTGCTTTCAAACTCTCTTTCAAAATCTCCCCGCCCCGTTTTCTAAAACCTTCTTCTCAAATCAGGGTGAGAGGCTTGAGAATACGTTGTCTGGCCATAGGCACCGCGAATATAGGTTGGTTTGACTCATTTGCTACTGAGAAGTGAGTGCCGCACAATCAACTGCCAAGAAAAGTGCGATTGTGAAACGTGACACCTATAACAAAAAGTATAACCCCATCTACAAAAGTTTGGATGGTTCCTAAATATCTAATCTGTCCCTTTTTTTTTTTTTTTTTATGGTTGTCCCTAGACTTCTAAAATTTCAAGTTTAATATTTCAACTTTCACTAAAATTTATATATGTTAGTGCCTAAACTGATAGAAACCTAAGAACTGAAATGATATTGAAAGACAAAAGATAAAAGAACTACAATTAACTCCCAAATAATTCAAGATATTTGGACCATCCCCTCTTTGAGCTCACCCACTCAAGCCCGAACCAACTAAACTATTGCCCATCTCCATCTCCTCTCACTCCCTATATTTATAACCAGGTTCGATGCTGATGCCTAATACACTCTTAATACCCTACTAATATTTCTAACTTCTACCCTAATCACATTTCTATCAACCACCAATGTTCCTTTCACTCTCATACTGTTTTTAAGAAATTACAGTTCATCCAAGCAAAAGATTTCCACATAAATTCCCATTTTTCCACGTCTTGCCAATCATGACATTTCATTATGTTTTCCTTGGGTATTTATCTCTTTCTGTAACCACAACATGGATATGTCCTTCATAATTTCTACGGCTCATCAGACACTCAGCAATATGATAGCTCTAGGACTTCAGCAGTATGATATAGTCGTCCAACCATTCCAAGATTGTAACAGCCCAAGCCCACAAACCCACCGCTAGCAGATATTGTACTTTTTGGACTTTACCTTTCGGGTTTCCCCTCAAAGTTTTTAAAACGCGTCTCCTAGAGGTTTCCACACCCTCATAAAGAATGTTTTATTCTCTTCCCCAACCGATGTGGGATCTTAGAATCCACCCCCATTTGGAACCTAGCGTCCTCGCTGACACATCTCTCCAATCGATGTGGGATCTCACAAAGATTTTCAACTCGCCTAGCAGAAAATCAAATTTATGTCTTCCCACTTCCTCTGGGCAAAACTTCCTTTAAAGTCCAACTTGAAATCCAATCTGAATTTCTAACTTTAGATCCTACAAGCACACACTGTAGATGTAAACATTTTCCTATATTGATTATACTGATCAACCATCTAGAACCTATGTTACATAAGAAACTACACGTGCGTGCAGAAGAGGAAATGTCACCTAGAGAGAGCTCCATTTTCATTTTCACAAGGGAGCTTCTTAGGAGTGCTCTTGTTCATAAAGGTTTAAATAATATTTTGTTAGTCCCTGCATTTAATATTCTCCCAATTTCAAGACTAATAGTTAATACCCAAGACTCACTAATAGTTAATAAAGTTTATGCCTCATAAGTGAGGAAAAATATCAATCCTAACTTCGCAATTGGTTAATAATATAACATTTCAAACATTATTATAAACATTTAATCTGATGCCACAGGGCGCAAAGATAAATCATAAATGTACTGTAGATTATAGAATTAAAAATCATATGCATGTAAAAGATAAACGAATTTCAAAGCGAAAATAACTTCAGCAGCTGATTATATTATAAACATTTAATCTGATGCCACAGGGCGCAAAGAAATCAAAAGAAGACTTCCCCTGGATCAGAGAATATTTTCTGATTGGAACATAGAATCTAATCTAGAGCGTAACAAACTTGAGCAAGGAAAAATAGGATCAGACAAATTCTAATTACTTTAAAAACACTAAGTGCAACAAAGAACTCACCCATTCACCAGGGCAAAGGGCACGATAATACTTTGCAAATCTCTCACATTCACCAGATTCCTCACCCTTTGCTGCCAGGCACCTGTAGAAAGTTTTGCACATTTAAGGGGAAAACTAACGATCAGAACAGAGAAGACTATAGCGTTGTAGACCCTTTCATTTTTCCATTTTAACTCTCATCTCAAGTTGTAAGAAAAATGCACCTGTGGAACTCAATGTAACGAGTGAAACAGTGCCTGGTTTGATTTGTAGTAGGGAATCGGAAGTCAGCAGGTGCTGTTTTCAGCTCAATCTGGGACGACAAACAAGAAGACATAGAACTAATAAAAATATAGAATAGACATCGAAGAGCATCATCTTCTTGAAGGATTACCGCTTGCCTTATAAATACTCAATATATCTGTTTGCCAGTGCGACAAAAAGATACACATCACTAAAGTTTCATCCAGTCAGATATGAGTAGTTTGTAATCATTTTCCTGATAACATTTTTCCAACATTGCAACATTTTACTAATTATTTTGTGTCCTACACGCCAACTCTGGCATACAACAAGATGCAAACTGACACCCCTAGGTTACAATCTTCAATTATTGACAACAGTAAGAAACATTATCTACAATATGTTCGCAATGTCAAGTATGAAGAACGGATAGGTACAATATATACATGAAAAACGGATTTTTTTTTTTTTTTTTTTTTTAAATTTAAACATTTGTTTCATGCATAAAATTATGCTAAATTGACACAGTTTGATGTGATTCTGATCTTTCATCTATTATTGCTTATTGGGAGTTCTGTTTACTATCCTTCTTGAATGGAGATGATGTCTCGTCCTTCCCATGTCTTATCTTCTACTATTCTAATAAAAAGATATTTCTGAAAGCATCAATTCTATATGCCATAGTGTGAAGTTTACTTAGGAAAGGGTCAAAGAATTTGTATTTGACACGATATACAGTGTTGAATCTCCTCTTCTCAGATATATATATTTTTTTTTTTCACAATATGTCAATAATCTTCAATCAAAAACATTTTAGTAGAATCCTTATTTTCTCGGAATATGTCAGTATTCATGATGTGAATCTTAATTTTGGTACTGATGGGAAAATTCAAAAAAGGGGATTTTCTAGTCTCTTCGTTTGTAAACAAGAAAATTCCTTCTCAAACTTCAATTCACAACTTTATGAGCGACATCAACAGAAAAAACATTCCTCTCCTCTGTTTTCCTGTTGTTTCATTCATTTCATAACCAATGTTTGTCATTCAAATTAAAATAGCCATTATTTTCCTTACATTTTTGCAGCTTCCAGCATCTTATTATGCCCAAAATTAACCTAAAGGTAACAGATCGAAGGTTAAGACTCCGGTCAACACATCCAACAAGCGTCGAAGAATTCCATGGCTCGTCGCACGCGGAACATAATCCCTCATCTAAATTCTAAAGAAATTCCAATCCTACAACTACGTTGGAAATTATGAACGGTGAAGCTGGTTTGTAGAATGCATTGAAAAAGAAATAAAGCAGAAACACTATTCCTCTAAACTTAATCCAGATCATGCGTATAATCCAAACCGAAAAAATAGTTAAACAAAAAAAAAAAACAGAGAACAAAACAAGCATTAACAGAAACATACTCCTTATACAGAAAACGATTATTGCACCCAAATCGAGGCCGTTAATGATTGGGAAAAGGAAATGATAAATACAGAATATGAAATGAAAAAAGAAAAAATTGATTCACTGCCATAGATTTTTCTTGAAACTAAACACATAAGAAGGCGAAACGAAGCTTACCTCGGCCATGACTGATTAGATTCAAGCTCCAAGAAATGGAGATCAAACGGAAGACTCTGTAATAACGTGGACGAAGACGCAGTTAAAGTTGAGCCAATAAGAAATCATATAAGAACTCGTAGAAGGGCCAAATCTATATGGGCCTTTGTTGGGCCATCCAAATTCAGCCCATTAATTTACTATTATTAAATGCTAAATTAATAAAAATATTTCGTTTTTTTTTTTTAAATATCTCTAAATTTTTAAAAAGTAAAAAAAAAATGCAACGGGATGGAAATATTAATATTTTGTTTTTAAAATATTCTTAAATTTTTAAATTATTTAAAAAATTATTCTTAAACAAGTTTCATTAATACTTTTAAAAAGAATTAAAATTTAAAAAATTTTAAATTTCTTTTAAAAAAAATTTTGACTCTCCACAATGGTATGATATTGTCCACTTTCAGCTCTCGAGAGTATTCTTTGATTATAAACCCATGATTATTCCCTAAATTAGCCGACGTGGGACTTTCATCATCCAACACCTCTCCTAAAACAAAGTACGTCTCCCCTTAATTGAGCTCGACTCCTTTTTCTTTTAGAGTCTTAGACTCCTTTTCTTTTGGAGTCCTTTGTTGGGTTGACTCCTTTTCTTTTACGAGGAGGGTTGACTCCTTTTCTTTTGGAGTCCTTTGTTGGGTTGACTCCTTTTCCGAAGAGGGTTGACTCCTTTTCTTTTGGAGTCCTTTGTTGGGTTGACTCCTTTTCCGAAGAGGGTTGACTCCTTTTCTTTTGGAGTCCTTTGTTGGGTTGACTCCTTTTCCGAAGAGGGTTGACTCCTTTTCTTTTGGAGTCCTTTGTTGGGTTGACTCCTTTTCTTTTCCGAGGAGGGTTGACTCCTTTTTTTTTTAGTCCTTTGTTGGGTTGACTCCTTTTCTTTTCCAATAAGGGTTGACCCCTTTTCTTTTGGAGTCCTTTATTGGGTTGACTCCTTTTCTTTTGGAGTCCTTTGTTGGGTTGACTCCTTTTCCGAAGAGGGTTGACTCCTTTTCTTTTGGAGTCCTTTGTTGGGTTGACTCCTTTTCTTTTCCGAGGAGGGTTGACTCCTTTTTTTTTTTTTAGTCTTTTGTTGGGTTGACTCCTTTTCTTTTCCAATGAGGGTTGACCCCTTTTCTTTTGGAGTCCTTTATTGGGTTGACTCCTTTTCCGAGGAGGGTTGACTCCTTACTCCTTTTCCGAGGCTCCAGGCTCCTTTTCTTGACTCCTTACTCTTGAACATGACTATCGTTAATACCAGATTTCAAAATATATGAGGTGTCAATAGACCATTTTTATTCATATATTGATGATTAAAAAAATTTTGAATTTTTTTTATAAAGGTAAAAGATGTTAATGTTATTTTTAAAATTTTATAGGTATTTTTTTAAACAGTAAATATATTTTTGAACTTTTTTTTAAAAAAGTTAAAAGGTATCCAATCATTCCATCTTAAATGATCTCGTTACTTCGGTACATAATTCAATCTTACACAAAATCATTGTCCGCAACACTTGCTTCAACGTCCTCCTCCCGTGCGAGACATAGTGCAGAAGTTGAACTCTTTAATATAAACCGTAATTTTACTTGTTAAATAGAAACCGAACGAGTAAGAACCGTACCTTGACAAAAATTACATCAAGGCTTGCCATGCATAATACTGAACATGTTACAGGGACAAACTTTGAACTAAACATCTCAACTATACTTTCAACAAACAAAATATTGCAGTTAATCATAACAAAGAAGTAGAAATCATGGCTTCTCACACACTTATCTCCGAGCAATGCTGTCGATAGGGGCAGCCATGCCCGCAACCGTTCCAGTGGTGACCGGGCCATTGTCAACGGGGTGAGGGATTTGACTGTCTCCTGAAGCCACAGAAGCCATTGCAACGTACGGCCTTCCGTACATATCGACATAGCCATTGGCACCGGTACGAGGTGGGTACGAAGGGTCCAAATTCACGTACGCACCACCGTATGCACTTGGTGCTACAGAAGCAGGATAGTTTCATTGCAAGTGACATAAGATATCCAAAGAAGGAAAGACAATGATGTGTATGCATATGTGAAAAGAAATGTACCATAAGCCCTTTTCTCCACATTCAAAACCTCGGCTCGCAACCTCTCTACTTCCCTTGCCAAGGCAATCAGATTCATTTCTGTTGCTTTCATTTGCTCTACTTGTTCTACGTTCATACCTTTTTCGTGCTCGAACGTGACTCTGCATACCGAATCGATAAGCATAAAAAGGAATCAACGATGTGAAGTTAACATTCATATCAGGACTCGGATATTTATAATGCCTTTCAAGAAAGAGAGAAGTAATGTTGCCACGGATTACATTGCACCGTTATGCTGTCAATCGACAAGTGACAATAATAACCTAGTATGTCCGAAGGAACACAGCAGATAATCTCGACTCTTACGCAGCATTACCAAGTATCGTTTTATACAGCAAGGCATATTTAGGGTAGGATTTTCTAAGTTTGTAGCAAAGAAATTTTGAATTGATTACCATAGCAATGGGGTCCATTTTTAAAGACTATAATGATAAGAGGGTTATCTAGCTAGCATGAATGAAGGTTAGGCAATATGGAGAGAAGGAGAGCATTGCCATAAGCCTTAATACTTGACCCTCGCTCGATGAACTACAAGACGACCCAAGTATTTCTGTGATGTCCCACATTGGTTGGGGAGGAGAACAAACCACCATTTATAAGGGTGTGAAAAACCTTCCCCTAGCAGACGCGTTTTAAAGCCTCGAGGGGAAGCCTGAAAGGGAAAGCCCAAAGAAAACAAATATCTGCTAGCGGTGCATCTGGGTCGTTACAAATGGTATCAGAGCCAGACACCGGACGATGTGCTAGCCTTCTCGCTGTTCCCCGAAGGGGGGTAGACATGAGGCGGTGTACCAGCGAGGACACTGGGCCCCAAAGGGGGGTGGATTGTGATGTCGCACATTGGTTGGAGAGGAGAACAAACCACCATTTATAAGAGTGTGGAAACCTTCTCCTAGCAGACGCGTTTTAAACCTTGAGGGGAAGCCCGAAAGGAAAAGCCCAAAGAGGACAATATCTGCTAGCAGTGGATCTGGGCCGTTACAATAATCTATTTCACCTCATAATTCTAAGTTTCAGCTATGTAGTTCTATAATAAATGCTGAAATTCAGAAACATTGTACAAGAAAAGCAGCAAAAGTCGAACGAAAACTCACCTTAACCTTTGGTGTTCTTTCCTCAAATCCTCAAGCTCAGCATGTAAATTGGGAAGATTATTAACATCAGACCCTGTTTTATGCAACTCCTGAGTTTCTTGTTGAATTTGGAAGGCCAATTCTTGTTTGTCTTTGACCAAGGCTTGAGCCTCCTTGTGTGCCTGTTGCAAGTCCTTCTTCAGCCCCTCTCCAGCTTCAATATTTGCTTCCATTTTCGCAATCTTATCCAACAGTACTCTCATCTGAATATCGCTTTCGGTCTGAATACTTCGGATATGTGCTCGTGCATTTTGTATTTCCTTCTCAGCAGCCACAAGCTCTTGCCTCAACGTGACATGAGCGGCTGCCAACTTACGATTTTCCCTTGCAAGTTTTTCTATGTCGGATGTCTGAACATCTAATTTATCCTCTAATAGTTCAAGAGACTTGTGACCCACAGCAGAATCCGATCCAGGAAACTGACCATGCCGCATCAACCCTGTAGCCTTAACAGGACGTCCATTGTATAGCGGTTGAAGTGTTCCTCTTGTGGACATTTATGATTTTCGTCCGACGCAGTTGTCAAACGCTGCAGATTCAAAAGAATATACACACTTTTATATACAGCTAGATGCTTGAACTAACAAAACATACAAAAAAACAGAATGCAATCAAATATGATTGCTACGACAAGAAACTTGTTTAAAATTCAAGTCTAAAGACAAATAAACAAATCCTAGTCCAACCAGACAAAGGAATAGTCCAAATTCCAAACGCACGATGGAGCCGAAAAAATATTAAAAAGAATATGTATGGCCAAAAAAAGAGACATTACAGATTCAAACCTCAAACAATTTCTCAATACCCCTAAACACCTTTAGAATTCAAGGACACAGTTGTACAACCTGCTCGAGATCTTGTTCAAATAACGTTGTAATACCCTTCAACGCCCTTAGAAACTCCTTTACCTTTACTTGACATTCCAAAGGACCGCCAAGAATCATGGTTTCTAGAGAAACCTTCCCTTGTTCTGAAAGAGAGTTAAAATAACTTCTTCCAAAAGATTCACTCTAGTTCGCGGCCACCTCAAGTAACTCGATCCAACAATCCTCCTAAAAAGGAACAACTCAGACAAAATATGATCTAAATTCTCAAAAGACTATTTATAGAGAAAAGGAATGATGAAAATTTCTCGATGAAGGGCAACGTGTAAATTCCATGGGGTACGAAACTAAGAAAGTCAACTCATATAACTCCCTTTCAACGAAGGGCTCTTTTGAGATGAAATTAAAAGACAGACTACTCAGAGGAAGAGTAGAGTAAGGAAATAATGGGAGAAGATCGTTTATTGCATTAGCGAGAGTAAAGCTGAGGTTAAAACGACTGAAGAGAACTACGACCAATCCAACCACTCGCTAAGGTGAGGTTAAAATGATGAAAAAGAACTACTACCAACCCAACCATCCACTTAAAAAAACATATCAAAGAGTATTTTCCAGCCAACAGTCATAACTACGAGCTATATTAGTATGCCACGGAGCGTCATTCTCGGAGGAGAAATATCTCAACCATTGGGTTAAGAGACCCAAACTTTAAGAAGCAAAACTCTCAATATACAGATACCACCCTCCTCACAAATTTTAGAGAATAACTCCCACTTAACCAATTGAGAAGAAAGAACTCCCATCTTCCCCCTACACCGTTCACAAAAAGTCGCTCGAGCTCTAACAATGACAAATATAAAAAAAAACAAAAGAGGAATGCCACTGAAAATGAATTAGATATGTATTGCTTTCATCCAAAACAGGTTGAATACCTTTTTTTCATTGAAATGGAAATATCTTACCTAAAACAATAAAGCCTGCTTACTCATATCCAAATAATGACTGCTTCAACTGAGAAACCACATAATATCCAAATGCATGTCAACTAGAAAAACTAATACCAATACGCTCAGGCGACCAGATAAACCTCTTAACGAAATAAATGTAAGTAATTCTTTCGATACCCGAAGTATCCAAAGCTTAGTCGCACCTTGACTATCACATTACAAAACGGCCCAACTCTACAATATTTATTATGTTAGGAATAACGACCCTCCATGATGGTATGATATTGTCCACTTTGAGCATAAGCTCTCATGGGTTTGTTTTGGGCTTCCCCAAAAGGTCTCGTACCAATAGAGATGTATTCCTTACTTATAAACTTGTGATCATTCCCTAAATTAGCCAACGTGGGACTCCCTCCCAACAATCCTCCAAAACCCCCTTTACTTTTTTCACTTGCCCAAATTACCATAATGTAAACGTATACTCGATATCGAAATCAAAATAACATGAACAAAGAAACTAGCAAGCGCCAAAACAATCGATTGTGCTACCAGTCTACCACTACCAGAGGCTCTGGAGAAGTCGATAAGCTGTAAAAGCGAGACCAACAACATGGGACGCGAGAATAAAGAAACCCGATATCATACAACTACAAATCCCGATACAACGCAGTAATCGCCAGCAATTTAAGAACCATGGATGATCAAATACGCAAAAAAGAAACTCAAAAGAACAAGAAAATTTGAGACGAACCAGTTAATTTTCTTGGCCTGAAATTGCAAATTGAGACGATGGAAGAGCCACGAAAAGCATAAAGATGATATCCACCGGGAGGAAGATGAACAGAGGAAATTGGGAAGATATCACTTACTGTTAGGGCTTTTTTTATTCATCAATTTGGTTTCGTTCATGTTCATTGTTCAGTTAAATTTGGTCATAAATATTTGTATCTAATTTGACAATAATGCTAATTTATTTTTCATTAGTTTTCCATTATATTTATAATATTAGAACATTAAATAATATTTGTTTGAAATCTATACTCTCAATTTGAAAAAATTTAAACTTTAATGATTGAAATTGAGGATTGACCAAGTCCAAGATCAATTGGGGTTAATACTTCCCTTAGGAATCACGAGTGGAGACGCGCACAGTATGATGAACATGGTGATCTTGGAGAGTATGACACCAGGAGTTCTGTTGACCTCCAGACATTGCTACATACAACTACCTTGACGAGAGAGGATCCAGGGGGTGTGCAATCCGCCTAGGGATCCACACTCACACATGTGGGTCGTGTGTAGGGAAGTACTACGTATCCATAAGGACATATTGAAGGTCACTCCTAGTATGCGATAAGATAGACATAGGTTCCTAGAGCATGATTGCATATGATTGCATTTAGCATGACCCTTATAGTGGGATCACTTAATGAGTATTCTTCGAAATACTTAGGGTGTGTGTGTCATATCATTTTTCAGGATACTTCCTCGTTATGACGAGTACGAATGCATACATTACAATATCTATATACGTTATGATATTATGTAGGCTCCTTTCCCTTAGTGACTCTGGTAACGTTGGCATACATTAGCTGAAAGGCAAACCCAAGGGTGGGTATATGCCTGCCTGGTGGGTCCATGTGTGCATATGTGGGTTGTGCGTAGAAAAAGTACTACACATCCAATTTTTGCGTGACGGGAAAGCAAGGCTCAAGGCCATGAAATATATTTTTTTTGAAAGGACAGATCTCACTATGATTGCTTGGGTATGAATTTTTCGACCCCAATAGCAGAGTTATTTACTGAGTATTTCTTAAAATAACAAGTCACGTGCTACTCTTATCTTTCAGGTAAAGATAAGACACCCCTTGTACAGATGACAACGTTGTAGTGAAGACCATGGGACTGAAGCTAGGATTATTGCATTTATGTTTAAATTTGTAGTCCTTAGGTTAGATCACATTCCTTTTAGTTTTTGTTATTTTGAGTCTTCTGTTTCCTAGATGGCTGCTTTTATTTGAAATGGATTTTACAAACGTTTAAGTTCATGACATCGTTTACGAAATGTTTTAAGTGAACTTTTTCGTGCATATTAGACATGTCATACATGCAGTGGCGACCTTGTTTCGAATAGAAAACAAAGAAAATATACAAATAATTTATTATTATTATATATATTTATTTAGTTTTATATGTGAAAAGGAGAATCCCCACCCCTAGTATGGTTTATTAAACGAAAAAAAAAAAAAAATCTGTTCACTCCCTCCCATATTCTGAGTTTAAATGAGGATTCTTCACCCCATTTGGGGCAGATCCTTATGAGGCCCAGCTTCGTGCTTTAAATGGATATCTCGACTCTCACTGACCCGGTAGAAAGACTTAATTTCTAGTTTGATTATAAATAAATTATTCATCACAAAACTCCATGTCAAAAGGTAAGACATCCTACTCATTACCAATGATATAGACTAACTAATCCCGAATGTCTGCAACCCGCGGCTCGAGACAGCAACCCGAACCTCCACCTCGACTCGCTTCATACCCTGCATGAGTGAAAGCTCCCCTCGGTGACACATGTTGTTGCTGCAAACGTGCGGCTCCTTTGGCTCCAGTAGCTCGACTCTGCTTGGTTGGCTTCGTGCAATCATTTACCTAAAAAACGGCTTATTTAGCTCGATTTAACAATTTTGACATCGATCCCTACATTTTTTTACTATTCTGGAGCTAATTTTGACCATAATTAAGGTAATTAAAGTCAGTATGATGTCCTATTTCACACAATCGAGTTAAGTTATATTAGAAATGTGGAATACTAATGGAATGATATGGACATTCTAATAGGAAACGACAATCGGCTATACTTGGAGCAATTTCGAGGAATGGAGGAGTAGCGTACTCGAATTTAGAGAAACGTCGGCTAAGGCTAACCAAGTAAGTGACCTTACTATAGGATAGGCTAGACAATTGCTTAATGTATGACGACACGTGCCTAATGGTACCTACACATCCTGCTTTATATGTATGATGCTTGATGATGACTTATGATGTATGAAGTATGATGACATGTATGAGTTATATGATGATGCATCTGCTAAGGCCAACCAAGTAAGTGATCTTACAGTAGGATAGGCTAGACAATTGTTTGATGTATGACGACACGTGTCTAATGGCACCTGCACGTCCTACTTAATACGTACGGTGCTCAATGATGACTTATGATGTATGAAGTATGATGACGTGTATGAGTTATATGATGATGCTTTATGATATTTTATGATGTGCATGATATCTTACATGATGACGTTGTATGATGATGACAATGCATGCTAATATGACGACCTAAGATGATTTATTCCTTAATATGACCATTATTTTCCATATTAAGATGAAAAGTATGAATGTCATATTGCATTATGATGATGACTTTCCTAGAATACAACCCTAGTTTATGTTAGAGTGTGTTATAAAGATGTTTTAAAGATGAGAAACTATACAGATCTCATTCATTTTGTGTGTACACAAACATCAAGCTACCTCCCCTTTTACGAGACCTCTAGACGCCGCTACGAACAGCTAGCTCGATTATGATGGATCGAGGGGGTGCGAACCACCTAGAGATCTCGTATGCATGGGTCGTGTGTAGGAAAGTACTACACATCCAACTTAGTCCGGACTGGAGGCCACCCCTATGAGACCTCATGCATTGGAGTATACTCCAGTATCAACAACTACCAAAGAGTGCTTGCCCAACCATAAAGGGGCCCCAGAGGTGTGCGAACTGACTGGTGGATCCATACTCGCACGTGTGGACCGTGTAAAGGAAAATTAAGTACATATCCAGTTGCCCGTTAGGATAGTCGCCATAGGAATAGTGTAACAATCTTCCCCTCAAACAAAGTACACTATAGAGTCTCCCCTTAATCGAGGCTCGACTCCTTTTCTCTAGAGTCCTCATCGTAGGAATAGTGTAGTCACTTACTCAGTATAGATGCATTCCTTACTATAAACCCATGATCAACCTCTTAATTAGCCAATGTGGGACTCCCTCGCAACAATCCTCAACAATCCTCCCCTCGAACAAAGTACACTATAGAGCCTCCCCTTAATTGAGGCTCGACTCCTTTTCTTTGGAGTCCTCAAACAAAGTACACCATTTATTCAACACTTGAGTCACTTTTGACTACTCCTTCAAGGCTCACAACTTCTTTGTTCGACATTTGAGTATTCTATTAATATGGCTAAGTTAAGGGCATGACTCTAATACCATGTTAGGAGTTACAACTCTCCACAATGGTATGATATTGTCCACTTTGAGCATAAGTTCTCATAGCTTTGCTTTGGGCTTCCGGCCTCGTATCATTAGAGATGTATTCCTTACTTATAAACCTATGATCAATCTCTTAATTAGCCAATGTGGAAATCCCTCTCAACAATCTTCAACAATCCCTGTATGGCTGACGACGGCAACGCAACTCGAGACCATGACACATGCATGAGTTAGACGCATTTATTTTCTTAGACTTAGGCTAGGATAGCATGTCTTTAATTTAAATGTTTATTTATTTTTATTTAGTCTTATTATATTATTTTTAAGATGTTTTCAAATACGTAAGTCCATTGGTGTCTTAAGATGAAGGTTATATTTTAAGAAGAAGTTTAAATGAAGTATTTATGCATTCAATGTTCATGATATGTATATAGTAGCGACCTTAAATTAAGTAAAAAATTAAGAGTCGTTACATAAAATATGACTAAAGCTAAGTACCACACCACAAAATTAATCCATGCCTAGCTTACTATACCTAAATTCAAGCCAAACCCACCTCTCAAAATTTTTTGGTATGTCATGACACTCTAGGCCTCATCTCGATTCGAGGTGAGATGCTCAGCACCAATTGGTAACGTGACATTCATGATTCCTTCTTATATTAGAGTGAGGAGCCACATGGGTACATAGGATTATGATTGAGGTCATGTATTGAGTGTGGAAATGGACGTGGAACACTTATTAGGACTCGTACTCTGTAAATCCACCTTGAGAGAGATGAGGGGCCACATGAGTACGTGTGATCAGGCTACGTATTGTGTATGGAAATAGACATGAACCTTCTATTCAATACCCGTGACCCATAAACCCACCTTGAGTGGGGTAAGGGACCACATAGGTACATATGATCTCGACATAGGCACATGTAGGTCAAGTAAATTTACAACCATGAACTCTCAAGTACACAAGTGTGAAACTTCAAAAATTACAAGCATGAACCTTCCAAGTATTACAAACACGAACCCTCATGATCCTCAAGTTTAGAATCATGGTACCTAACTAGGATATGGACACAATTAAGAGCCTATAAGTAGACTACTTACTAAGTATTTTAACGAGGATGAGAGCGATCGGGTGTTGTGCGGCCATGGAGGAGTAGATTTGAGTCATCAGTCCCTTCTCATCTTTTGTGTAGGTCCTACAAAAGGTCTAAGCCTCAACGGTCCACGACTCATTTTCTCATGCACCATCTTTTAGTGTGCCTAGCCCGTCTGGTTGGAGTCCCACATTAATTAATTAAGGGGAAGATCCTTGGTATACAAGTAAGGATACTACTTCATTGGTACGAGGCCTTTTATGGAAAGCCAAAAACTAAGTCACGAGAGCTCAGGCTCAAAATGGACTGAAGTTTGTTGTTCTTATCAGTGGTATTAGAGTCATGCTCTTATCTTGACTTAACCAAGTCAATAAAATCTTCAGATGTCGAACAAAGAAGTTATAATCCTCGAAGGTGGTAGTTATAGTAAAAATTGGTGGTAGAGCTCTATTAGACTAGCAATGTGCTCCATAGAAGAGGAATCGTCTAAAATAGTGTAAGACGGATAAATATCATATTGATGCGAAGGTTCGTTGTTCCTATCGAGCCTCACATGTCATGCATGGGCAGAGTTTCCCCAAGCTAAAGATGAACGTCAAACTTCATACCGCTTGACCCAGCCATTTCTTATGTGCACGACTCCCATGCAATTTAGCTTCCAAATGCTCGACTCACAGTGGTTTCGGTGGTCAAACTTCTTGAAGAAGTCCATGAGCTAACGAAACTCCTTTAACCATGGTATTGTCCATCAAAGAAGTTCGAATAAAAATCGTGGTTAAAGTAAATAGGGGTCTCTATAGCCCTATAATCCAGGTTGGTGGTTCTTAGTTTGTGATATTCATTTCGTTTGTTCATTTTGTGTCTTATTTTTACATAGGAGTTCGTTCCCAAGTATAGATTCTTCCTAGGCTACATCGTAGGTTTATTCATTCCATCTAAGCTCAATTTAGGATAATTAGTGGAAGCTATCAAATTTTCATTTCTTAGTCTTGTTTGGACCTCCCGCCCTTAGAGTTCATCTAATGTTCTTCAGGTATCTCATATAATCGTTCTGCTGGTCCCTTTCATCATCATTGTCGTTCTAAACCTGTATGACTTTAGCGTCAGTTCCAACCCATAATCCTCGTCTCACAAGGAAGGTAACGACCTTCTACTATCAAGTTCTCATCTACCTATGTGGTCCTTCGCTCTCATCTGAACAAGATCACTATTAGGAAGTGGTTGGAGACCCATGACCGTATCCTTAGATTCATGCACTCTCACCGTTCATCTCTAGTCCAACCAACTCTCAATATACAGTTGCGGACTATTCTTGACAGGTTCACTAAGAGAAAGCTAACTGTCAAACCCTCCTAATAGTCCCACAAGAGTACAAGTACAAAAATTATAGCCAGTTCTAAAATGATTATGCGAACCGCTGACAGTCAAGTCAAGCTCACGATCAGAGACTAGTAGACAAACCCCTAATCGTCTTCATATAACCCCATTAACGTCACACGCATGAACAAATTATCAACACGGACCTTGCATAGCATTCTAAACCGGGATATCTATCATGCTATCAATTTCATTCAATTTGAAGTTAAAATAATTCATTTCTTAAAATTTAGGAGTTGGGTTCGGTTGGGTTGAAAAAATCTTTTAGACCAACTCAAAATTTCAGGTTGGTTGGATTGGTGACCCAAGTAATTGGAAGAGCTCATAACCCAACTCTCCATTTTCAAGTCGACTTGTTGGATTGTTCTTTTTTAATTATTTGAAAAAACTATTTTATCTACAAAAACAGTTACATTAACGATTAAAATCTGATAAAATTCAAATATCACACATTTACAAATTATAACATATCACTAACCTCTCATACAAACGTTGTTGACCTAACAAAAAAATGTCAACTAGAAAACCGAACAAAAAGTACAAGAGTATGTTCTCATGATCCGTCGCTGTCAGCCATTTTATCTATAAATGGTGAATTTGTATACAAAATATATATAAATAAATAAACATAAATATATTATTATATTATTATATTATATATCAGATCAATCATGTTGTTTCAGATTGTGGACACCACCACCTCCATTTGCTGAGTTGTTTATTGTTTTATTTAGAAATTTAAAATTTTATTATTTATAAAAATAATTCAACTTTACAAAACATTTATAAGGCTACAAATAAATATGGAAATTCACAAATATCATATTAATATTTTTCCCAAATATAAATATTTTACCTTTTATTTTCTCATTTCAATTAATAAAAAAAAACACTCAAAAATCTAAAATCATAAAATTATTCGAAAAATTATAATTTAATTATTTTATTTTCATAAATATTTTTATATTTTCTATAAAATCTCTGCAAATAGTATTTATAATATATTTTATTTACGAACTTTCTATCAAACTATAAAATACTAATTTTACCATAAAATTGTTATTATTTTAGTCCGATCAACCCGACCAACTCAAAAATAGGAATACAACCGAACCCATCACTCTTAATTTTAAAGTTATTATGAAAATTATGTGTTGGGACGTGTGACAGGTTAAAAAAAATATATTTATTTGAATTAATTATTTATTTAAAATTTAAATTTAATTAAAAACACTAAAATTGACTGAATTAACTAATTGACTGTTAAATTTTTTGCTTTTTTTGTTTTTTTTTTTTTTTT
>NW_019268522.1:4090622-4094282 GCF_002738365.1 Cucurbita moschata | reverse complement strand
TTTTTTTTTTTTTTTTTTTTTTTTTTTGTAATTTTTAAATTTTTAGAATTTTTAAAACAATTGAATTTTAAAAATAGCATTAAAAAAAAGAAAATACAGGGAGAAAAAAAATTAAAAATAAATAAATCACCAATTCCACCGGCTACGCCGGTAAGTACTAGGCTGTTCCAAATTTAGTCCCATCCGGTCAACTCTTCTGACTTCTCCTTCACTTGCGCCCGCCTCTTCCGGTTACCGGTAATATCCCTTTTCTTTTTTAATTAATTAATTTTCTTTTGGAATAAAACAGCCAATGGGAACGGCGCCCATGTTAGTGTCCTTTTCAAGCACTACTTTAAATGCCCATCCCCGAATTTCCCAAAAATAAAATAAAATATATTTTTTTTTAATTTACATATTTACAAATTTACCCCTTCAACCAGCCTTTTCCAAAATGGACAAAATTCCATGTGACTGACGTCATATTAATTGTAATTGAATATAAAATATATTAAATTAAAATGTAACATAATTATTTATATTTTAAATAAATTATTATTTTAAAAGTCAATGATTCAATTTTTTATTATCATAAGCATACCTTAATTACTTTAAACATCTCTACTTTAATTCAAACATTTCTACTCTAATTCAATCAACCAACGTCTAGTTATTTACAACGGTACATTTTAAAAATAAAATAATTTATATTTTTTTATTTTTTTAATTATTATGAGTCCGTATAACTAAATTGATTAAAACACTTACTTTTACAAAAACGAGTTGAAAGTTCAAATATTTTCGACGACCCAAATATTAAATTAAAAAAATATTTATAAACGTGTAAAAATTCATAAAACACAATTTTTTCCTTAAAAATTAAAAAATAAACAAAAATACAACCGTTAAAATCTAAAAAGACAAAATTTACAATATACTAGATATTAGATATTCTATATATTATTATTAAAGAAATAAGGAAACGGGCGACGATTTGGCACCAGATATCTAGAGGTGTGGAAAGAGCTGCTGTAAAAAGCGGAAAAACCATTAAAAAAACGACAATTGTTCGTGAATGTTTCCACAGAAAGACCCCTGAGTTCTAGCAAACATATCACAATTACAGGTACCTAGGAGAATACCGATAGAATGAACGAAATACGAACAGTTAACATAATATGGTCATAGATCTTAGGCTGTAACTTGAGAATGAGCAAATTTGTTGATGTTGCACCCACGAAGTATGAAAAGTGCCAAACATTGGGAACTATTCGGGGAAGAGTTAGGAACAGGAATAAGGAGAAGCGAGAACCATGTATATATATATTAGGTAGGTTTATGTAGTTAGAATCATGATCAATGTAATGTCGGAGTGAAGGGTGCATGAATGAACTGAGATTACGTCCGAATGAGAGCAATTACGAAAATAGATGACTACGAAAGACTTAAAAGAATCGAAAGTTGCTACCTATACCAACAAAGTGCACCTTATTTTTCGGTATAAGTATCAAATTTAAATTCCAAATTTTGAAAGTAGGTCGTTATGATCAATTAATGAGAGTCTAAACTTGCAAGCCTCACATGATTAAAAAAATCTCGATCATTTTGGAATGGGAATCGACTCCCAATCTATTTTAAATTACTTTCCATAATTTTTCTCTCTTCCTCAAATTTCTTAATTTGAAGAAAAAAAAAACATTAAAATCCACCCGAATTCTTTTACCACGAACTATAACGAAACCTAAATCTATATTGTTAGACGAACACGACTCTCCACAATGGTATGATATTGCCTATGACTTTGCTTTGTGCTTCTCCACGAGGCCTCATTCCAATGGAGATAGTATTCTTTGATTATAAACCCATGATCATTCCCTAAATTAGCCGACGTGGGACTTTTATCATCCAACATATATCAATATGAATCTAATATATATATATATATATTTATTGGTAACATTTTGAATTACATCAAAACTACGTCATAATTGTTTTATTTTTTAAATTTTAGCTTTTAAAAATAAGCATAAAATTAAATAAGTAAATAAAAACGAAAAATTGCTTTTTTTATTCGAAAATAATATTTAAAAAATTAAAAAAAAAAAAGGTCATAATCTGTTGAATTCCATCCCTTCCGGAACAAAATTTTGGTCTCTAAAAAGGGAAGAAACTCAAATTTATTTAATTATTATTAATTTTTAATTATTTAAAAAAAATTCCATCCGAGCTGGCAGTTTTGTTTTACGCGCCTTCACGTTAAAACCCATCCTATATATCATCCCCCTATCTCTCTCTCCACAACCAGAAAAAACAAAAACACAACCAAATTCCCAAAATGCCCTCCTTAGAAGACGACCCTTTCCCTTCCACCCCCGGCAAATTCAAGATCGACCACCGCAACCACCACCCGATGAACCGCCATTTCCACCGCTGCTTCTCCTCCACAAGCACCCTCTTCCTCTGGGCCCTCTTCTTAATCGCTTTAACCGCCTCCTATTTAAGTTTCCAGTCATTCGTCGACTCCGGCAGCCGCTACTTAACCGCCTCTTGGGGCGGAATCCAATGGGAAAAACAACTCCGTAACTCCGCCCTTCCTCATCCTCCATCTTCCCTTTCTGTCCTTGTCACCGGCGCCGCCGGTTTCGTCGGTACCCATGTCTCCCTCGCCTTGAAAAAACGCGGCGACGGCGTTGTCGGTCTCGACAATTTCAATTCCTATTACGACCCGTCGTTGAAAAAAGCCCGGAAATCTCTCCTCTCCAACCATGGAATTTTCGTTGTGGAAGGCGATTTAAACGACGTCGTATTACTTCAAAAGCTCTTCGACGTCGTCGTTTTCACTCACGTTATGCACCTCGCGGCTCAAGCCGGAGTCCGTTACGCGATGGAGAATCCCAATTCGTATGTTCGGAGTAACATCGCCGGTTTGGTTAATCTCCTCGAGGTTTGTAAATCGGCGAACCCACAACCGGCTGTGGTTTGGGCTTCATCGAGTTCGGTTTATGGGCTTAACGAGAAAGTCCCGTTTTCTGAATCGGACCGGACCGACCAACCCGCTAGTCTCTACGCAGCAACAAAAAAAGCCGGGGAGGAAATTACTCATACGTATAATCATATCTACGGTTTGTCAATAACCGGGTTGAGATTCTTCACGGTTTACGGTCCATGGGGACGGCCCGACATGGCGTACTTCTCATTTACGAGGAATATATTGCAAGGAAAACCGATTACGGTTTATCGGGGGAAGAACCGGGTTGATTTGGCGAGGGATTTTACGTACATTGATGATATTGTGAAGGGGTGTTTGGGTTCGTTGGATACATCGGGGAAAAGCACCGGTTCGGGTGGGAAGAAAAAAGGGGCGGCGCCGTACAGAATATTTAACTTGGGTAATACGTCGCCGGTGACGGTGCCGACATTGGTGAGTATATTGGAGAAGCATTTGAAGGTGAAGGCGAAGAAGAAAGTGGTGGAGATGCCTGGAAACGGCGACGTTCCGTTTACTCATGCGAATATTAGTTCGGCTCGGAGTCAGCTCGGGTATAAACCGACGACCGATTTGCAGACCGGGTTGAAGAAATTCGTTAAATGGTATTTGTCTTATTATGGCTACAATCATGGCAAACCTGTAAATTAAATTTTTTTATAAAAAATCTTTTTTTTTTTTTTATGGAGAGAAAA
>NW_019268522.1:4088969-4090610 GCF_002738365.1 Cucurbita moschata | reverse complement strand
TTTTTTTTTTTTTTTTTTTTTTTGTAATTTTATTTCTTTTTGTGTAAAGGAAAAGAAAGCTGGTCAAAATTTGATAATAGTAACTTTTTTTTTTAATTTTAATTTTGGAGCGTGGAGTGTACGCGCGGCGAGTGAGCGTGGGAGCTAAATTGGACCGGACAGTATTTTGTTGTTTTTTTTTTTTGGTGAAAGGACGGAGAACCGTAAGATACGGTGGAGAGTGGGACCCACTTTTTTGTTTTCGTTAAAGCAAAGTCGTACGGTAGCCATTGGATTCGGATGGGGAAAGAAATTTTAACCAGTCACATCCGGTGTTCTTTCTCCAGCTGGCTCAGTGGTCCCCACACGCTCCGACATTTTTGTTTCCTTTGCCGACACCCTGGTAATTTGTTGTTGTTGTTTTTTTTTTTTTTTTAAATATAATTTTTCTCCCAACTCTTAATTTTAACATTGAAATTAAATTAATCATAATCTCAATTAATAATATTTATTTACTATTCTCGAGTTAAAGTTGGGTTGGATTAAAAAAATTTTTATATTCAATTTAATTGTTCGTTAGTCAATTTTTTTAACAAAAAAAATTTTTACATAAAACTCAATCCAATTCGAAATAATTTTTTTGAGTTAGGTTGATTTCAAATTTTAAAATTTTTGTTTTTAATAAAGGTAAAAATTAACGCTAAAAACATTTATTTAGTTTATTCCAATATTTAATTGAAATTTTTAACTTAATTTTAATATATATTTTTAAAAATAGAAATAAATAGTAAAAAATAATTATAAAATTTAATAGAAATGCATCGATGTCTCAAATTAAAAGACTTTGGTCATTTGGATTAACTCGAGCATTTGACATTTTAGTCAATAGTATAATGTCTTAGCGATAGCATCTAAGTTGACAATGATTCTTACTATATAGATAAATCTTTATCATTATATGATACGTAATATTCACGATTATTGAATATTTTAATCTTTTTTTTCAATAAACTACTCGTCATCTTAATTACGGGAGTATTTTTTTTTCATAATACTATAGTATATACTCTCTTATTAACACTCGAGTATGTGATTATAGACAAAAAATTTATTGCCTCGAGTCTTAGACGTTCTTTTAAACAAATATCTTTGTTCATTTTTAATAATTATATTAAAAATACTTATAAATTTGGTATTTTGTCTCAACAATAACCATAAACTTTTAAAATTTTCATTAATACCCTTCAATTAAAAAAAAAACGTTTTCAGTTAGTTACCCTTTTTAAAACTTTAAAAAATACCATACCGTAACAGTAACATACAAATTTTAAATTTTTTTTTAAAATTTATGAGATATTAACGATTACTTTTGAAAGTTCATAAATAAAAAAATTTTAAATGGTAAAAATATTTTTTTTAAATTAAAAAAATTGTTTAAAGATATTTTTAAAACTTTTAAAAATATTAGAATATTTTTATTAATTTAACCACATTTCCCTTTTAAAGTAGTAACTATCAAGATTGCTTTGTCATAAAAGGGTTTCAATATTCTCATAATTATCCTTTTATTTAATTTGAAATTATTCAATTTTCTTTTTCTTTAAAAAAGCAAAACTTAATAAATAATCATTTTGATTATAAAAAAAAAAAAAAAAAAAAAAA
>NW_019268522.1:4054718-4088778 GCF_002738365.1 Cucurbita moschata | reverse complement strand
TTTGATTAAAAAAAAAAAAAAAAAAAAAAAAAACTCGTTTGACTTAGTCATACCTTGTGGAAAGATTATTAAATAATAATTTTTTTACTAATATGTTAGAGAATTGTTAGGCTGAGTTACACGTTGGCTCATTGATATGAGACGTTATAAAAAAATTGAAAGTAAAGTCATGAGAACTTATGCTCAAAATGGAGACCAACACGACAAGATTAGAGATCAAGCAATAACGTGCTGGTCAACGTAGTTTTTGGGTAGGAGAGCGTAAGAAGAAGAGTGGATTTTTTTAATGTTTTAAATAATTTTAAACATAGAATATAAATTATTTCATATTAGTTAAAATGGTAAGGGATTAATTTTATAAAAACATAATAATTAAATAAATAAGATTAGAATTTTAATTAAACATTTTTTATATTAAAAAAAGATCACACATTTACACCCACCGACAGTTTTGTAAGAACTATTACAGAATGACACGTGGAGTATTTTTATTGGTTGATTAAAGTTGACGAAAATGGGATAAGCATTACGGTGTTGTTTTTTTAATTATGAATGTTTTTTTTTTTTCAAAAAATAAAATCGCTGAAATGCTTATGGCGTTTTGAAAATTATAAATAGAACAAATTTGTCACCGGCAACGTGATTGGCCGGTTTGTATAAACTATGTGTAGGCCCCACTCGTATTTATATTTTCAAACGTGACGTGTTCTTGTATTTTTTTGGTTTTTTTTTTTATATTATTTTATCTCAATTTAAATATTTTAAATTACAATTTCTTTTGTTTTTTTTGTAATGTTTGTCAAGCCTGAGTGGAGATGGTGTTGAAATTGAAAAATATTTTCCTGTATTTCCTATGACATGTCACATTATCTGCTTCTCATTTCAAAGAGTGAAGACTATCCTCACAGACCATCACGATGCTACATGTCTCATTATTTACTTCTCTCTTTCAGGAGTGAAAACTGTATTCACAGACCAACACGAGTCCTTTCTTGAATCCTCTACCCTAATTTAGGGTCCTTCCTCTACCCTGATTCACAAGCATCTTCTTCTGTTTTTCAAGAGTGAAAACTGTCTTCACAGACCAACATGAGTCCTTCATCTACCCTGATTCACAGTCCTTCCTCTACCCTGATTAACTCCAAGCAATGGGAGGAGACTAGGACTCTGACCGCGTGCTTGTTGAAGAATGAGTCGGCGACTCAAAAGCAGTGACTTGGTTTAGGGAATCCACCGGAGCTGTAGCGAAAGTGAGTCTTCATGGGGCAATTGTCACTACTTATGGACCCGAACTTGGGTGATCTATCCATGACCAGAATGAAGCTTGGGTAGAACTAAGTGGAGGTCCGAACCGACTGATGTTGAAGAACCAGCAGATGAGTTGTGGTTAGGGGTGAAATGGATTCACAGTCCTTCCTCTACCCTGATTCACAGGCATCTTCACGGTCCTTCCTCTACCCTGATTCACATTCACAGGCATCTTCACAATTCACAGGAGGTCACCCAATATAGAATTTTGTCAATATAGAATTTTAGGAGATCACCCAATATAGAATTTCTTCGGGCAAAACATGTTTAACCATGAAGATCCTATGATTGAGCAACGGAAAAGAAAGATGCACCTGTTAATATAGATATTAACTTTCGTTTCCTTTAAATCTTTCTTAATCATCTTATCTTCAAAATTGTTTTTCATTCAGATCTCCATTTACTCGGATGTCACAATTTTCATTATTAACTATTTATGTAAAAAAAAAAAAAATTGAAATTAAGTTTAATTAAGAATAAAAAGGGGGGAAAATGTATTAATTAATTAATATAATGTGGAGAAAAAAGAAAAAAAGGTTAAAAAATAATAATAGAATCAATTAAATTATTCTAATTTAATATTGGTTAAGTTATTCTAATTTTTAATTTTCATTCTCATTTGAAAAGTCCCCTTTTGACTTTTTAATTTGTGAATTATTTTTCAAAAATATTATTAATGAAGGTTGAAGTTGAGCACTCTCTTGAGTTGAATAAAGAAATTGACTAATATCTTCATGTCCTCATTTTATTTTATTTTATGCTAATATTTTCCAAATATTTAAATAAAAAATCATCTAAAGTCCATATATTAAATATATATATATATATATATAACCAATAATAAGTGAATTATTGTACCGATCGAAAACGTTACTTAAAAATGATTTTTATAATGTATAGAAATGAAAAAAAGACTCGAACAGGTACAAACGTATTCAAAGTGTCCTTTTAAAAGACTTTAGAAGATAGGGATTTAAAACAAATCAACCCACGATTTTTTTGGTTCCCATAAATTAAGAGTTTCATGACTCAAACAAATTAAAGCGGAAGTATTTATATCATGTGTGTTCTCTCAACCCTACTTGTCATTCTCGTGTAATGACTAGGGTTTCAGTGCTTAACCATGGAAGCTTACTATAGTTTACGATATAAGCAATCTACAAAACTCTAAAAATGGGCTCTAGTATCAACGATGTCAGATCCCACATCGATTGGGGAGGCGAGCGAAACACCTTTTATAAGGGTGTAGAAACCTCTCCGTGCATACACATTTTTAAAATCCTTGAGGGGAAACCCGAAAGAGAAAACTCAAAGAGAACAATATTTGTTAGCAGTGGGCTCGAGTTGTTACAAATGGTATTAGATTAGACCCTAGACAATGTGCCAGCGAGAAGGCTTAGCCTCAAAGAGGAGGTGGACACAAGATAGTGGGCTTGAGTTGTTACAAATGGTATTAGATTAGACCACGGACAATGTGTCAGCGAGAAGGCTTAGCCTCGAAGAGGAGGTGGACACAAGGCAGTATGCCAGTAAGGACGTTGGATCCCGAAGAGGGTGGATTTGGGAGGTCCCACATCGATCGAAAAAGGGGAACAAGTGCCAACGAGTGTGTCCTTATATAAGAGTGTGGAAACCTCCCCTAACAGACACGTTTTAAAAACCTTGAAGAGAAATCATAAAGGAAAAGTCAAACGAGTTGCTGTTACAAGAGAATGATTATATAAGGGAAGGTTTCATTTGTTGACAATGAGGTATCAAAGTCTTGGGGAAAAATCACATCCAAATTAGGTTATGAAAATGTGACATTTACCAACAAATTCATGGTCTAAAATATATGATTAATTTTTTTTTAAAATTTACATCCTACTAATTTCTTCACCCTTAAAAAATATTTAATTAACACTTAAATCCTATGTGGAAAACACCTTTTTTATAATAAAAAAATCAAGAAAAAAATAGAATAATGTAGAATATATATATATATATATGAATCCATCCTATGTTAGGACGTTGATCATGCAGGTAGCCAATAGAGCTCAAACCCCTTGAGAAAACAACTTTTCAGATCGAGTTAACGACCCTGTCTCACAAGGGAAAAAAGTTCCTACGTTAACACCGTCCCTCTAAGAAGCTGGCTGCGGAGGAACATCCAACTTGTCTAGATTGGAGGCCAGCCCTAAGTGGTTTTAACGATAGGTCTCTAGATCATGAGTTGCATGTGTTTGTATTCTCTGACCTCAATAGTGGGATCACTTATTGAGTATTATATATATAATGAATGTTTACCACAATAAACTTCTTGTGACAACCAATATATAAAAATTCAAAGGACCAAAAAAATATAACATTTGTTAGTTTAGACACCAAATATAAGAAAAACATAAAATAAGGTATAGTTGAAAATAGAAATAAGGCAAAATCAACAAATTTGAAGAGAGTATTGCTCGATCGTGAACAAATAATTCTCAACTTCAAATGATCAACTTGACCACTTACGAGCCAGCCTATGATGTGGATCTGAGACCTAGGGTTTAAGCAGAGGGTTTACGTAGCTTGGATTAAAGAAAACCATATTCTAAGATCAAATTTAGAACGAGTTGAGGACAACGATTCAAGGATTCTAGAAGGATCCTTGAAGTATAATGGAGGCACATACTATTCAAGGAAAAATCTCAATCTTGACTTCGGTTCACTTGCCATTTTTCTAATCCCTACCCTCCACCTCCACATAGCATGGGAGGAGGAGAGAATTTGAATCTGTAACCCGTAAGTCGAGAGTATATGTCTTGACTAGTTGGACTGAAGTAAACATGGTTTCTTGCCATTCAACAATAAATTGCATACAGTTACAACGGAATCTATTGCATAGGTTCTACAACTATGTCCTTTAAGGTCTAAGGAAACAACAAAAAAATTGCATATAATGATCATCAATGACAGTAGTTTTCGAAATGTAACCTCAATTTGTGGCTGTGAATTGGTATGTTAGTTCACTGAAGTGTTGGCTGTAGTGCCATTATCAACATCCCTTCTTCTCCTTGATACTATTTCAGCTGCCCAAGCTCGTCCCAGCTCTGTCTTAAACTTTCCTGCATGACCATTTGTGGAATGAGTAGTATTCTAATTAAAAGTGGTTAAGAAGTTTCCAAAAATAGATTAAAGAGATCTTAAATCGGTTAAGGAGGAGGAGAACAAAGCATTCTTTATAAGAGTGTGGAAACCTCTCATTAGCAGACGCATTTTAAAAACCTTGATGGGAAATCCAAAAGGGAAAACTCAAAAACGACAATATTTGCTAGAGGTGGGCTTGGCTATTACAGAGTTCTTAGCATTAACTCATTTTCTTCGCAACTGCTAATCTTCAATACACGTTTTTCAAAAGCAATGGTAAACACACCAAATAAAAAAGACAGAAGAAGAAAAATAAATGTACACCTGCAGTTGACTGAAAGAACTCATCCAAATCCTTCCCTTGCTCTGCACACAGGTAACAAAAAAATCTTTGATTGCCTTGATAAATTGTAGCACTTAGTGCAGTAAAAGAGTTTCAAAAGACGGGTATTTAAGAATAGAATGATCTAATGACCCTATTGAAAGTTTTGGGGCAAATAATAATTCCAAGAAATATTCAGGTAGGAAGCTAAAAAGAAGTTGAACCAAGTGTCATAAAAGATGATGTAAAACCAAATTAAAAGGTGTAGATGCATCAGCAACCTATCAGTGATATCGGCATGACATCCTTAAGAACACGAACACGAATAAAAGAAACAAAAATATCATGACAATACTAAAATTTTCTTTGCATGGATCTTCAAGATCTATCTGTCATGCTCATTTATTGAATTGTAGTGGGTATAAACATATTGGCAGGTGCAGGTATAAGTTGGTTGCTTACATTATGTTCCGAAGTAATGACAAGATCATCCTTCTGTGGATCTTACCTAAGTGTTGAGATCCCACATCGGTCGGGATGAGAACGAAACATTCGTTATAAGGGTGTGAAAACCTCTCCTTAACAGACATGTTTTAAAAACCTTGAGGAGAAATCTGAAAGGGAAAGCTCAAAGAGGATAATATCTGCTAGTGGTGGGCTTAGGCCGTTACAAATGGTATCAAAGCCAGACATCGTGCGATGTGCTAGCGAGGAGGCTGAGCCCCAAAGGGGGTAGACACGAGGTAGTGTGCCAGCAAGGATGTTAGGCCACGAAGGAAGTGGATTGAAGGATCCCACATCGATTGGAGAAGAGAACGAATGTCCATGAGGACGCTGAGCCTTGAAGGGGGATGGATTGTGAGATCCCACATCGATTGGGAAGTAGAATGAAACATTCTTTATAAGAGCATGAAAATCTCTCCCTAACACAAACGCGCTTTAAAACTAATCATGTTAATCTAATCATGTAACCCTTGTCAATAGGATTTCAAGACTTCAGCAAAACCGCTGTTACTTATCCAAATAAATATCATAAAAGAAGATTCTGCTTTTGAGAAATAAGTCAAAATGTGTGTTAGTAGACATCAGGATAAGAAGAAAACTGACCATTTTCATATTCTAGAGCTTGAAGAATCATCTCCACCTGAAGCAAATCATGACAAATAAATAAAGGTTAGCAGCCGTGATGCGCATCAAACGAGTTCTTTGCTGGCTAGCATAATTCTCATATAGACCTATCAAAACTAATCCCTGGCCACACTGTTAAATATGTTTGGACGATGCTTACATGCGAGTCGGACACTTAAAAATATCATGTTTTACTTCATACCAAAATTTTCATCGACCAACTAGTGCCACAGCCACTTTTTAACAATTATAAGCTATGGGATTAGCTTGTTTATCCATTTAGGATGAGAAGACTGACCATTTTCATATTCAGCAAGACGCTTGTTTGAAAGGATAATTTTAGGTTTTTACCTTATCAAGATCCTTCACAATTTCAGCTTCTGGCGAACTAGTATTCTCATACTCCATCCACAATTCACCGATTTCCTTGGCTGCAATTTCACACACAAACAAGTGAGTGATTTGGAGTTTTTAATATAAACTCAAGAAATGATTGGCTGAATGGCATACCTCTTGAACCACCACCAAGCAATTTGCACATGTGGTCTAGTGCTTCTTGTTCTCTTCTATTCTTTTCCAACTTTGAAACCCCATCAAATGGGGTAATGTCACCAACAATTGCTGTTCAAATAATTTACAAATAATGGACAAAAGGTCATTGAACAACAGCAGTCCCATCAACATTTCAAGATAAATATGATTCCAAGATTGTATATGTTAGGAATCACGATTCTCCACAATGGTATAATACTGTCTACTTTGAGCATAAGCTCTCATGGTTTTGCTTTTGGTTTTTCCAAAAGGCCTCATACCGATGGAGATAGTGTTCCTTACTTATAAACTCATGATCTTCCTCTTAATTAGCCAACGTGGGACTATATTGATCGAGCCTTTCAGTATTACACTTTTGGGGAAATTATCGAACTTCAGAATTAGAATTCGAAGCTAAATTAAGAAAGATCCCAAAAACATCGAGTTCGTTTCAGTAAAATATGTAAGCAATATCTATATCATTCTAACCCAACTTAGACAGCAGATGATATCACTGTCTCTTGCTAGTCCAAATGACATTCAAACATAAAATGATCAATGAATGGACAAGAATGTATATCTCACCTTCTGCAATGTCATGAACAATTGCCATTTTTATGCACCTGAAGATATATAGAAATATAGTATCAAAATACCTTCCACTCACAGGTGCAAGAGGCCAAAAACAGCAACGAAGAATGAAGAATGAAACATATCATAAGAGCTGAAAAGCAAAAGGTTATGAGTATCAAACTTGTCTCTATCGACGCCCGGAATATCGGAACTGATGAGCGCCATTATTCCCATTCGGTACATATGATCTGCTATGGATTCCGGATCCTTGACTCTTTTATAAATCCATCCAGTTCTTTTCGTTGTCTAATTCAGATCAAAATAAACAACATAGTCAAACAACACTCGAAAAGTGTAAAAGAAATTACACAAACCAAGCTATAAAGGATTTATAAACGCATCCAAATTTGTTAATGAGCTTCATCCAAATTTGGCAGCCATGGAAACAAAGAAAACTCGTTAGTGTTAGCCACAAACATTCATTCAAAGACAGAACAAGAAACATAGCTAATCGTCCATATTCCGCCATCCGATGAAACCACGCATCAAACAATTTGGCGAAGAAAATGAATTGTTTGAAAGACAGAATTTGAGGTTACCTTGAGGCGCTGACAGAGGGTGAGAAAATCAATGGCCGAAGAAGCAGAAGCTGCTATGTCAGTGGAAGGAGGATGAGTAAGATGAGCGCCGCCGTCGACAGGCGTCGAAGAGGAAGGAGCTTCTTCAGTTGCCATAAACGAAGGCGGCGATATTCAGTTCCGGCGACTGCAGAAGACGATTGGGGGAAGCAGTGAGACCGATTTCCAATTTCCAAACACGTAATCGAATTCAACTCCCTTGAAAACTCTTTTGACTTTATAAATTTTTAATATTCTATTTATCAGACAAGCGTTCTAAAGTCAATTCACAGTCGTGCTCGGTTAGTACCCCTTGTATCATCTAAACTCGTACAGGTCTAACTATAGGGTTAAGTTAGACATCTCTACCCGACATTCCACACAGATCTCAACCTCGCCCCTCGAACAAGGGCTAGTTTGGGAACACCTCCCTCTACCTTTTCCGACATCACTTACACAATCCACAAATCAAATGAATTCAATGATCTCAAGACGTTATCTCTCGTTCAATCATAGTTGGATATACTCGTTTTAGCTAGTTCGCTCAGGTGGTCTTCTTGCACCGAGACTATGTATTCTACTGCAATGCATAAGTCGATGGTGAATTTCTTGATCTTTGACTTAATCTCAAGGTTGACTAATAGCTCGTGAAAACAATGCTTTTTCAGCTTTCTATGGAATCTATACTCTTAAATTTTGACACGCTTAAAATTTAATTTTATATTTAATATATTATAAAATTTTAAAAAAAAATTCAAATATGTGTCGTATTTAAAATCGGGTTTTATTCAATTTTAATCGGTGTATTTTCCAAATACAAATACAAATTAATATTTATTCATACATATATAATTTTAATTTAATTAAATAATAAATAAATAAATAAATAAATATATTTTAAAATTTAATTATACTCTTGAAATTTAAATTTTATATTATATTTTTTAAGAAATATTTGTTGATTTTTGAAAATGTTTTTACATTTTTTTTAATATAAATTATATTAAAAAATGAAAATTATTCATTACTTTTTTAAAATATTAATTGAAACGAGGTGATTTAGGGTATTTTTTAAAATCACTCTTAAATTTAAAAAAAAAAGAAAAAGGAAATCATATTATTTGGGCCTAATTAGGCCCAATATGCGATACAAAAGAAACAGCTTCAAGCCCAAGGCCCAAAATAATTACAAGGAGGCTTCTGGAAGCTCTGAATAGTTGTTCTTACAAGTTTATGAACACACGAGTCTCTTCATCATCTTCCTCTTGACTCTCTAAACCCAGAGTCTCAGAAACCAAATCATTTCAAATCTCTTCTGAATTCTGTTGATTCGTGGAAGAAAATGGTTCGTATAGAAATGGAGGAAACTGAAGACGAAGTTCCCAGCCCTCCGAAGGCCTCTGCATCGAATAAAAATGCGACGGATTCAAGCGGCGGTGCGTCAACATCTAATGTGAGTAAAGACCCTTCTGATGGCTACGAGACTGCCAGCGATGGGGAGCTTGGTGATAGTGGTGATGAGCGTCAAGAGCATACTGATCAACATTCCGAACAGGAGGCACAAATTGCCACGCCCAGTGAGGATGAGATTAAAGAGGTTTTTTTCTCCCTTTGGGCTTCTTTTAGTGCTGTTTTTCTTGCTTCGCGATTGTTTTCTTTTGCTTTCTGCGATCAGCATTATCGGCTTTGGCAGTGATGATTTAATTATTCTTGCTCTAGTATCCGGTTTAACTTAAAGTTGTTCATGTATTGTTTTTCTCCTTGGTCAATTTTGATTTTCTTTGAGGTTGTGATTTGTGGAAATCACTACTACAAGGGGAGTAAGATTCGGATTACCTTGTTGATCGAATCTCAAGAACATTGTTTGAGATTCGAATCACTCCACAGGTAAGATCGAAGATCGATCATGTCTAGCTTGAATGATTCTTGTTGATCAAATATCTCAACGCTATAACACTTGTTTGAGATTTGAATCACTCCATAAGCAAGATTGATCATGTCGAGCTTGAATGATTCTACATGCAATCTAAACTTCATAGAATTGCAAAGAAACTTAGCCATTGGCTAAAGAAAGCACAAATGCTCATTTTATTATATTTTCAAGTCTTTATATAGCCTCAAAATGAAATTATTAGAGGCATTCCAAGAGTTGTAACATTCATACTTAATGACCATAATCAACTATTATGTAATTGTAACCTAATGTAAATAAAAAGTGTTAAAATACATTAATGAAATACAATAACTCTAAATTACTCTAAATTGTAATCTATCCAAAATTTATAACATGAAACTTCATTCTTCTTCAATGTGGCAGGAATTGAAATATCTTTTGATATTTCAACAATATTTTCTTCACATATTCATTGAAGTATATTGTATGATTGATGTCTCTTGGTTCATATCAGGTTGCCAATAACTTTTAACCTGGATTGTATCGCTATTCGACGCGAGGACCATATACTCTGCTGGCGACGTTTGAATGAAAATTTATGAATGCTTGAAAATGAATGGCCTGCATATCGCTTTGATCATGATACCACGGGCAGTTGTTTTCGCTTATGATGAAAAAACCTCGTTTAGAGAGGACTTCAGATTGTAGTAGATTTTTAGCTGTAATCAAAATTTGATGGAGCCAATGGAACTTTTGAAAGTTTGTGATCTGTTTAGGATCTTGATTTTCCCAGTTGGCCGTGATAGTAAAGTCCACATGACATACTGACATAAATCTTTTATGGCTCTATTGTAGTTTTTTCTTCACTCTCTAACTGTGAGAAATGGGTCTCTTTTATCTAGAAAGAAGATATTTGGTAAATAGTCATCTAAGCTGTTATGGTTTTGTAATTGTTATGCTAAGTTCATCTTTTATGCGGGCTTACAAGTTTCTAGGCTCATTTTTTCTCGAGTCATATGGATCTAATTCATTCTATTATATATCTGGCAGAAAGCCTTGGCTGAAGCAAACATTGCGAAAATGGCGGGCAATAAACTGTTTGGAGAAGGGAAATATGAGGAGGCATTATTAGAGTATGATCGTGCTTTAACCATTTCTCCTGACATGCCCTCTGCAGTGGAGTTACGGTCAATATGCCAAGCAAACCGCGGCGCGTGTTTTCTGAAACAAGTACGTCTTTGTTAGATCCTAAATTGAAAACGACTGCAGTGTTTTTTCTTGTTTAGACATTTTTCTCGAGTTTGCGATGATATGCATTATAGCCATATATTTAATGTTTTTACTAATGTCACTAGAGGGCTACTTGTCAAATGACAGTATTCTATGTGAACTTTTGGTAGCACGCTTTGTTTCTTCATGGATGCTTTTGTTAGTTGTAGTCCCAACTCGTTTTGTTGCAAATTTTGAGGCTATTATGAGTGGCTTCACTAATCACTAACCCAGAAAGATACGGATGAATTGAAATTCCCGCTCATAAATATAGGAACATGTGCAATTTTTGTGAAGACATTGATTGATTTGGAGATATGATGTTGCTTCCATAAATGACAAAGCATAACTAGTTCTATCAAATGACCTGAAAGTAAAAATTTGAAGTCACATCTCCATGTGAAAGATTTGTATTTTTAGTTCTCAGGTGTTCATCCTCAGACATGATTACTCTATGATTTATGATTTTTGCGAGGGAAAGGTCTTATGTAATCCTTTTGCCCGATTTCAAGTAGAAGCCTCTTCTACCCTTGGCCTTGATGATGTCAATATGTTAGTTTCTTATGCTTCAAAAATCACATGCCTGAAATTTCTCTTTTACACATCAGCCACTGAATATATAATGCATTTATATTGGAACTTCTTAGTGTATGCATCTGAATTTTGCTACTTGTGCACGAACTTGCACAACTTGTCCTGGCTGATGGATTGAACTTACCTCGCTATAAAAGCTGTGGTTGTTCATTATTCATAACTGCTGTTCATGTTGTTTTTTAGCTGTTATTTCGGTTTCAATGCAATTATACTAGTAGCCGTTGGCCTAGTTTGGAGGTTCCCAATCCCCAGTTCAATGTTGTCGATGAAATAGTCAAATTCGGAAAATAACCGATGTGCATATGAGCCACGATTAGAGCCTAATTATCTTCTTAGCTTAATCTGTGGTTTTTTTTTTTTGGTAAGTTGCTTTCTTAACTTATTTTGTTTGCTAAACATTATTTCGGTCTCTGGTCTCTTTATCAATTTGGATGAATTAAAAGTAGAACTTGCTTGTGAACTTTTGCTTTAATTCCAGGATAATGTATGTTTGCTTCACGTACTAATTATCTTGAACATGATCTTTTAAAGGAAAAATATGATGACACTGTAAAAGCATGCTCGAAGGCGATCGAACTGAATCCTGCATATGTCAAAGCTTTGTCTAGAAGAGCAGAGGCTCGTGAAAAGCTTGAACATTTTGAGGAGGCCATTAATGGTAAACTTTGATTTGCATGTATTACTGTTACTATGATCAATCTTGACGGCTGTTGTTTTCTTTAGATCTTTCCAGTATGTTCTAGAACTGTTGTACTCTAATCTACCTTTCTCAAATTTTACTTACCAAAACATGCGGTCACATATATTTTATTTACTTGCAGATATGAAAAAGATATTGGAATTGGATTCATCAAACGACCAAGCTAAGAAGGCCATCCGTCGCCTTGAACCATTAGCCGAACAAAAACGAGAAAAGATGAAAGAAGAGATGATTGGTAAGCCTTCTTATATTTTTAAACTGCATGTTGGTATCATGTTGTTTTGGAATTTGCTTCCCCTGCTATTGGAAATTTAGCCACCATATTTCTTGTTGATATTGCAATGCACTAACAAAGAACAGTTGCCAAAATCTTACCTTCTAATTTTTTACGTGTATAATCTTATATATATTTTGGTTTGAGCAACATTGGAATCTAGATGAGCAAATACACATTGGACACTGTTTGGAGACCTACTTTGTCTACTAAGTCGATAGTTTGTTCCTTTTTCATGAACCCGACTACCTCGTCTACTAAGTTGATAGTTTGCTCCACTTTCATGAACCCGACTACCTTGTCTACTAAGTTGATAGTTTGCTCCACTTTCATGAACCCGACTACCTTGTCTACTAAGTTGATAGTTTGTTCCTTTTTCATGAACCCGACTACTTCGTCTACTAAGTCAATACTTTGTTCCTTTCTCATGAATCCAAATACTTCGTCTACTAAGTCGATACTTTGTTCCTTTCTCATGAATCCGACTACTTCGTCTAGTAAGTCGATACTTTGTTCCTTTTTCATGAACCCAACTACCTCGTCTACTAAGTCGATAGTCTGTTCCTTTTTCATGAACCCGACTACTTTGCTTACTAAGCCGATACTTTGCTCCTTTTTCATGAACCTGAAATGCCATCATCTGTTTGAGCAGGGAAGTTGAAAGAGATGGGCAATTCTTTGTTGGGTCGTTTTGGTATGAGCGTGGACAACTTCAAGGCTGTCAAAGATCCAAATACTGGTTCCTATTCAATTTCATTCCAACAATAGTTTCGAGTTTGCTCGATTTGTATTTATGACCAATATACGAAAAACGACACCCTTATGTACTGGGCATTGGCTTATTCCTGGGTTTAATGTGTTCATAACTGATGGTAGTGTTTAAATTTTGGGCAATGGTCTTCTTAATTCTTGAGATGGCAAACTGGTTGCTGTGTTTCCTTCCTGTGGATGTTACTTGATTTGTTATTGTTACCTTATTATTGTGGACAGTATGCCTTTTATTTCAAGGTTGATGTGCTATACTGAAATTTGTTATTCTATTATTATTATTATTATTATTTTACCTATAATTTGTTTAGTCTTTGAATTTGGGTCTAATTTGATTTTAATTATTCATTCAAGTTTAAAATTGATCTAATGAAATAATGATGTGATAGTATATAGGACGATGATATATATATGTTTTTTTTAATGAGTTAAAAATTACATTAATATATACATTGTTTTCGTATCAATTTGAAACTTTTTTTTTTTTATACTTTTGAGTCGATTAAAAATTATTTTATTTTATGGTTTAATGGATGGATCGAATGAAGTTGAAATTAAAATGATTTAGAGCGGCAACTATAATTTTACTGGAGGAAGGTAAAGATTATTTTACTGGAGGAAGGTAAAAGATTATTTTACCGGAGGAAGATTTCATGGTAAAGGTTGAAAAGATTTCATGGTTGAAAAGATTTCATGGTAAACATGAAGGTTTTCATGGTAAAGGAAGAAGGTAAATTCATGGTAAAGGATGAGGGTAAAGGATGAAGGTAAATATTAATTTTACTGGATGAAGGTAAAGATTTCACGGTAAAGGATGAAGGTAAAGATTTCACGGTAAAGGATGAAGGTAAAGATTTCACGAAAAAGGATGAAGGTAAAGATTTCACAAAAAAAGATTTCACGAAAAAGGATAAAGGTAAAGATTTCACAAAAAAAGATAAAGGTAAAGATTTCACGGTAAAAAATGAATGTAAAGATGAAGGTAAAGATTTCACGGTAAAGGATGAAGGTAAAGATTTCTTATGAACGTAAGACGAGTCTGGGATACAGACTACTTCTCCATCTCATTCCTTGTTCTCACAAATTCTCCATTTAATTTCATACAAAGAAAGACAGAGACTCCCTCTCGAGGATATCTCTATGATAACGTCAAACATGGTTGTGTCACAAGTTTATTATGAAGTGATGAAGTGAGTAGGTTGTGACCCTCATGTTGCGATAAGAGAAGCGATGATCTTCAAGTGGCACCCATCTGGCCATGCGAGGGCCTAGACGAGTGTTATGATTAGACCGAGGAGGACGGTGCCTCATCTAACACACCACACAGAGTAAGCATTGAAGGGAAGACGAGACATAAGCAAGATAAGGGCAATGGGTGGACAAGAGTGTCAAATAGGCTTGTCGAAGGGTAGAGAAGGCTTCAGCCTAAACTTCGAAAGTTGGGGTTTCGAAGGGAATTTGGGCATGCGGTTGTGGAGTTAAGTTCGGCAACATGAAATATGTAAGCTCGCCAAATTTTGTGTCAATTGGACACCGGATGGACGCTCTATGACATCGTATGTCAATCCATAAAAATCATGTCTATACCCGTCACTTTGAAAATGACTCAAAATGTACTGTAGGGGGAGGCACGGTGTTAGCTCTCCACCACACCTAGGCCCTGTGGCCGTCACTTTGAAAATGACTCAAAATGTACTATAGGGGGAGGCACGGTGTTAGCTCTCCACCACATCTAGGCCCTGTGGCCTAAGCGAGCTACCATGTGGCATATGCATGTACCATAGTGAGGGCGAGCGTTCCAAGATGAGTGTCTTAAGCGACTTCCTTTGAAATGGGTTTTTCAAGGACAGTACCAAGTGATATGGATGTGTCGATATTGCACACCTGCCCCCGTGTCAAAGGCTGAATTTGCACCCGCTATCTGGTACGGTATTCATAAATGATATGGCATGGCCACAGGAGGGTCAATGCCTCGATAGAACCCGGATGGATGGATGTTCGGGATATCCCGATGAGATGAACGACACATAGGCCTATTCTCAATGGCATAACCGAGTGAGTTGCGATGGTTGACGATACTCCCTGACTTATGATGGTGTCAAGACATATGAACCATGTCAATTAGGAACCAAGATGACAAGATGAGATGCGATGTTGCAAAGAGAGACCTTGGCCCTGAGTAGAGGCAAGTTGGTTGTGTCGCAAATAATTGATCATACACGTGCAAGCGGCATGTATGGGCCAAACAAGCTTGGATTCCGCACGAGCGATGTTCAGTTGACAAAGACAAATCTCACCTAAAGTCCGATGAAGCCACAAAATGGAAGGAAACATGAATATGGGGATTGAGTTCCCCTTAAGGCAGGTCGTGAGCGTGTCAACATCACAACGCCACACTGTAAAAATAGTACGACCGTGATACTATGCAGGGTAATTAGTTATTCTTTTTATTATTTATTTATTTAAAATTTACCCTAAGATTAATTAGTTTGTAAACTCATTTAACTCTATAATTTAACCGCTTACTTTTACATCCCACGGTCGTGCCGCCGCCATTAGCATTAGGAATTTAGGATTCGACCCTCCCCGATGAACACCTGAAGTCCTTCTTCCTCTTCAGTTCATCCTGAATTTCAGATACCCACCCCTAACTGACCTAGATTTTACTCCCATTTCACAAGCAGTTTCGGAATCCGGCGACAAAGATGGCAAACCAAGGTGCAAAGAAGCGCAAGGAGGAGAACGCTCGTCATATGGCCAATCTCCGCCGCCTCATCATTGCATGCAATGTAAGGACTTCTTTTCCATCACTTCTCTCTATTTTTCTTCTCTCTTATGTCCGTAAATCATCCTTGTTGCTGATTTAGTATTCGCGTTGTAATTCTCTTGGAATTCTGGGCTGGAAGAAGTTGTAGGATGGTGTGTTTGTTACAAACAATCAACCATCTACTGGAAATTGTAATTTATCAGATAGGTTTAGATTCTGTTGGAAGCAAAGAAAATTTCATACTGTAAACATCCAATACTGGTAGATTTTATTTGCTTATTTATTATTCTTAGGTAAAAATCCGGAATTCTTGTTTTCCAAATTTGACTTGAAAATTGAAGTTGCGGCAGATACAGACGATTGTGCACGAGGAACATTGGAATGCAAGGTCGAGGAAGATCTCGAGTAATTTCTTCAGAGGAATATGAGATAACTAAAAAATTGAAGGATGGGAGAATTAGTTTTAGATTGTATATGTTTTGCAGTAAGTTTAGAGGTTATTTTGGTTTGTAAGTTCTTGTTTAGGATAGTTAAATCTTTTCTTAAGAGTTGTCAAAGGGATAAGCACCCTTCTGAGCATATCCTGAAACATCATCATATCATTTATTCATACAGCCTAAGAGGGCCGTGTGTCTTTGTGGAACTGGTATGACTTCATTGTTTTGTTCTTAGACTTTAACTTGAATTGTTTATGCAGGCTACCTATATTTTGGTTCGGATGCTGATTTTTCATTCAAGTTTCACTTGGAAACATTGGATTGGTTTGATTGTCACATCCGCAGCTTATTTTATTCCTTACAACCAACTTTCCAACATGGCAAACCCAACCTATGGTGATGAAGGTGAACTACTAGATGGTGGATTTGATATGAATACTGGTGGAATTTGTGGGTATGTCTTTAGTCTTCTTAATGTTTATCATTGCCTGTCAGTTTTATGCATGTTTTATCTTCTATATGAAGTATAATCGTTGAATACAGATCTGACATATTTAATTGTTCTAATGACAAAATTTTAAGTGAAACCAAGCTTTTAAACTTGCTAAGAATTGGTATGATATTGTTCACCTTAGATCAAATTTTTTGAGGAAGCTGGAGCTATTTTTCCTGGTTGTCATTCCAAAATTCAGTGCTAAGTGATTGAAATGGAAGGGTCTAGTGATGTGCGCGGCAGCATACTCTGGATATGATTTCCTCTCCTTCTGGATTTTATGACTGAAATCATTTGTAGCATTGTCAATTCATATTCAGTATACTTGTCAATTGGCTTAATATCTCTCGATAATAGCAATGTCCTTAATCATCATGGTGGTTTGGTCAGCTTCTTTACTGGTTATCTTTGAATTTTCTTTCTCAAGGAGATTTCAAATAGGATATAGACACGCACTTGCAGCTTAAGAATGTTTGGGGTTGTAAGTTTTTTGGGGAAATGGTCCTGCTCCATTGATTGCTTTGATCAATTGATGTGTTGGTTTGATCATCAAAGTGACAAATAAGTCCATGCTATGTTTTTGACCTGACAAAATATTAGGTGTTGTGGGGGTTTATCTATTTGGTTGTAAAGGTGGTGAACGTGGGAGCGAGATTGGGGTTAAATCATTTCATTCGGGTGGTTCTAGTTTAAGATGATTAATTGTCAGGATTTTAAAAATAGCTAAAGTTAAATTTTATCTCTGAATTTGAAAAAGTTGCATTTTCATGTTTCACTGCTTTCTCCTCTGAACTGGACAGAACCCTAATGGTGAAATACAGTGTAGTGCTTGCCAAGGCCACATTTCAGGCCATCAGACCTGCAACTGAATGTTGTTTCTTGTGTGCCTTGTAGTTTATATGGTAATTTAAATCTCATTGTAGCAACAAGGAGCTCTAGTGTTTTTATAATAATTCTAAAGTAATTGACTTTAAAGCTATACTAGTTGTGAACCCATATGTTCATATGGCTACAAGTTCTTTGAAGCCTCACGGCATTGACGTTAGGTGAAGGATTCACCTAGGACCGTTACCAGTTCCATGTAGCGATTGTTACATCGTCAAAACTTGTGTCGTAAACGTTTTCTTGGCATTTGAACAATTAATCGAAACATCTTGATGGGTTGTCTTGTTTTGTGCAGCTACTTGCATGACATGATCTACATTACAAGCTTTGTGCAAATAATGTCAATCCTCTCTGGGAAGTTTTGGTACACCTACCTTGTGGTAAGATCCAAATACGTCTGAAATTGAACTTAGACATATTTAGTGTAATATAGCCTAGGCCTAATCCCGATTTTTGGGCGTGAAACAATGTCAATGATGTATTGTTCTGAAATGACTTTAAGTGTACATCTATTTATAAACGCGTGTCTATCTCTAAACATTATTTTTCGTGTTACCTATATTACTAAATATTTGTGCAACTAATAGAAATTCAAAATAATACGCCCTATGACCAACAAGTTAAAGTAGGCATACTTCACTAGTTCTTAATATTCATTTCCTCATTGCTCTGCAGATTCCAGCATTTGGGGTATACAAATCATCTGGTTTAATTAAGGGATTATTGTCGCAAGGTTCAGAGGTAATCAAACCCGGACCAGACCTGCTTTCTTTATTTAGTTAGGCCCGGTCTTCTCTTTTCATTTAGGCGTATACTTGCGTGTCGATTAGGATGAACCTGAGGACGAGAAGACTCGCAAGAAGAGGGAAAAGATGGAGAAGAAAGCTTCAAGGGTGAAGTTTGTAAAGACCAAGAATAGATAATCTTCTCTTCAACATTAAACGGAATCAAGTGGGTGCAATCAACTTAAGTTATCGGATTCAAATTCGAGCAGATGGACCGCAGACACGGTCGAGATTTAGGTACCACATGAAATTGGTTTGAGTGAGAAGTTTGTGTATTGATCTGATTACTTTTATCAGGAATAAGGGGCAAAAGTATATCATTGTAACAACCTCCATTCTGTCAACTGAGCATTTAAAAGTGTCCTACAGGTACAGAACTTTTGCTGCTTTGGTTTCATTTAGAGATCTAGGAGAGGGATATCAAAGCAATAGTTTTAAATCCCTTTTAAATTTGTTCTAACACATTTTTATTGCACATTATAATTTTTAATAACGTTCTAGGAGACTCCATTGTTCAATTCTCGAAATAAACACTTAAGGAAACTAATAATCTACTTTCTTGAAAAAGCGAATTCTATCTCATTATGTTCTCGCTTCCCACGTAAGATGTAAAGAGCAATAGGTGAGTGTTTTAGCCATACCTTTCGACTTGTTATACATATAGGGCGGTTAGAAACCGTCATTATAATGACTTGTTATACATATAGGGTGGTTAGAAACTTATTTCGTCATTATTCTTGGTGTGGGTTAATGTTGGATTGTTAATCGGTTAAACTATTTCTCAAATAGATCTTGGACAATCGTAGTCGAGACTCAAGCCTTAGCCTTCTCAATCATCAGCTACCCCTCGTGGGATAGTTCATATTGCCCTTGAGATGGGTTCAAATAGATCTTGGACAATCGTAGTCGAGACTCAAGCCTTAGCCTTCTCAATCATCAACCACCCCTTGTGGGATAGTTCATATTGCCCTTAAGGTGGGTTGGCTATGGGACTCTTGGCCGTCCCATATCAATGTAGGCGTCAAGGGCTTCAACTTTGGTCCGCGCTTGTGGTTGTCAAAATCTCGACAAGGTACATGTTATTCTCTCATCAAACAATTGTATCCAACTCATGCTTCGAACCTCGCCCTAGCTAATCGTTCTTATGTTCCGCTCAAATTTAATTTCACCTATGAGATATTCTATCCATTCATATAATCAAGCTGAGAGCCTATATCCATAAATTCTAATTAGAGTTGAATATTATAGAAACAGCTCCGAAATAGTTCAAAATAGTCAAAACGAATCAACCGAACCAAACTAATTGAAACTAAATCGAGCTTAAGAAACCGATCAAAGATTTTTCTTTTTTTAATTTGATCATACTCGTAAACTAGTTTGATGGGTATATATAAATTTTTATAATCCAAAATTTGGATTATGATGGAGAAAGTCATGTTGGTAGAAGAGTACAAGCAAACAAGTTGCAACATAATTGGTGATGGTCCTCCACCAATCAAAGGCTTTGGTAATCAACCAAAACAAGAACAAACCATTATTTTCAAATAATTTGTGGAAATTCAATACAAAAATATTTAGATATTGACGTGATGGATGGCAGCTGTGTTAGAATCATACTCTTTCACTTTGTTTTAACTCAATCAACTTCCCTCACTTTTATCCCCAATCATTGGTTCGGTAAAAAAGTTGCTCCACGTTCGTTATCTTTTAACCTTTTAGTTGACAATATAACGTTATAATCAATTAAGCTATGTTAAAAGACGGTGGTAAAAATTTACTTTTAAAAAGTTTTTAATAACTTGTCAAACTTAAAAGAGGTTTGTTTTATCTGTAGGGACCCACTTCGAACGAGCAATGAAATCTCCGCTTAGACAGAGAGAGAGTGGGGAACATGAACATTTTTTTTTCGGTTAGATAAATGAAGCTGGAGACGAGTTTATATTTCCTGTCCCCGCCCCACCTCGCTTAATGTAAATATATTTTCAATGCACACGTGTATATGCTTTTTGGCTATATTAAAAATAAATAAATGAGTCAATTTTTGTAATATTTAAACTAAAAATTATGTTGATAGAACATATATATACGTTATAACATTCCCACAAAGAATTATTACCCTGATTCTTACTCGATTCTTGCAAAAATAAATGGAGAATTTCACGAGAATGGAAAATGAAATAGTTGGCAGGGATGGAGAGGGGAAGTATTCCTCGTCACTACCACATGGATATTTCTAGCCAAAATAGTTAAACGTTCCCTGTATTGAGGATTATTAGGATTGAGTCCTGTTTAATTTAGTGGGGTTTATAAGTGAGGAATACTATCTTCATTGGTATAAGACCTTTTGAGGAAGCCCAAAGCAAATGCACGAGAGATTTTGCTCAAAGTGGACAATATCATATCATTGTGGAGAGTCGTGATTCCTAACATGGTATCAGAGCCATGCCCTAAACTTAGTCATGTCAATAGAATCCTCAAATATCGAACAAAGAATTGTGAGCCTAGTAGGTGTAGTCAAAAGTGACTAAAGTGTCAAACAAAGGGTGTACTTTGTTCGAGGGCTCCAGAGAAAGGAGTCGAGCCTCGATTAAGAGGAAGCTATTCGAGAGCTCCATAAGCCTGAAGGAATGCTTATAGTGGACTTTGTTCGAGGGGAGGATTGTTGAGAATTATTGGAAGTGAGTCCCACATTGGTTAATTTAATGGAAGATCTTGGGTTTATAAACAAGGAATATTATCTCCATTGGGATGAGGCATTTTGGGAAGCCTGAGGTCGGGAAGCCCAAAACAAAGTCATGAGAGCTTATACTTAAAGTAAACAATATCATACCATTGTGAAGAGTCGTGATTCCTATCCTGCATCTCCACGAGAAGTCCCCACCCTAATCTATAAAAGGACTTGTAGTTGAAGATTAAGTCGAGATTATAATATAAGGGTTTTATTTTTTATTTATTTACATGATCGAATAATATAATAGATAAGTGTTTGAAGACACGTGTAAATTGAATTTTTTTATGTTAATTAATAATTAATAAAAAAAAGTTTAAAAACTAAATTATAATATTTAAATTATTAAGTGTTATAAAATAAAAATAATCACAAACTTATGGATGGATTGGAGAGAGGTTGATTCCTACGCAAAAGCTCCACTCCCCATATTTTATATCATTTTAATTAATTAATTAATTTATTTATTTTAAATAATGGAAAAGAAAAATATAATTAAATTATATTTGTTCTCATCCGTACAATAATGGATTTCCTTTTTGTTCTTTTGTGATGAATAATTGTAATGATAATTCAAAATTTGTGAATAAACCTTTTAAAATTAATAAATAAGGATATGGAAACACGCGTTTTAAAGCCTTGAGGGAAGTGTGGTCCCGAGCCATCAGTGAGATACCACTCTGAAAGAGCTAGAATTCTAACTTTGTGTCGGGACCTACATGCCAAGGGACAGTTTCTATGGGGTGTAGGCCTCCCAAAAGGTAACGGAGGTGTGCAAAGGTTTCATTGAGCTAAATGGAGTTTGACCATTGAGTGCAAAGGCAGAAGGGAGCTTGATTGCAAGACCCATCCGTCGAGCAAGCACGAAAGTCGGCCTTAGTGATCTGACGGTGCCGAATGGAATAACCGTCGCTCAATAAAAGTTACTATAGGGATAACAGGTTCCCCAAGAGCTCACATTGATGAGAAGGTTTGGCACCTCGATGTCGGCTCTTCGCCACTTGGGGCTGTAGTATATTCCAAGGATTGGTTGTTGGCTCTTCACCACTTGGGTTGTAGTATGTTCCGAGGGTTGGGCTGACATGAGCTGGATTCAGAACGTCGTGAGACAGTGGGTCCCACATCGATTAAATTTTTAAATAAAAGTTCAAATTTACCGTTTTGAGTGGAAACTGTTAATATTATACCATCTTGAGTGGAAACTGTGACTCGTTCTATGGGCTAGCGAGGAGGCTCCGAAGGGGTGGATTTACCGTTTTGAGTGGGAACCGTCAATATTTTATTTTAAAAATACCCTTAAAATTTTCAGAAAAATTTAAAAAATATTGAAACTGTTAGTATTTTTTTAACTTTTTAAAAATTCAAAGATTGTAATGAGATATTTGTACGTCTGATATGTCTTAAATAGTTGAGTTATGTTTTAAGTTCGTTAAAAATTGTTCCAGAACAAATTATAACAATTAAAAGAAATTCATTATAATTTCTTAAATATAATATACTTTTAAATTTAAAAAAAAAAAATGAAGTTACATCAAGCATTATCATTGAATTATTTTCATAAGCATAAAAAATGTATTAAATTTCCCAAACCTTAAGGAAAAAGTATAATCATTCTTATATTAATGTCCAATGTCCTAATCCAAATATGGATTGGGCTCCCCTCTTTTCTTATCCTAAATAATTATAAAATAATTATAAAATCATATCCTAACATGAATCTTTCGTATACGACTGAGATAAAAGGACTGACAATATTGTAATGGTTCACGCCCACCGTTAGGCTTTCCGTCTAAGTTTTTTAGAATGGTGTTTCGTTCTCCTCTCCAACCGATGTGGGATCTCATAATCCACCCCCTTTAGGGCCCAACGTCCTCGCTGACACTCGTTCCTTTCTCTAACCAATGTGGGACCTCACAATCTACCCCCCTTCAGGGCCGAGCGTCCTCGCTGACACTCGTTCCTTTCTCTAACCAATGTGGGACCTCACAATCCACTCCTCTTCAGGGCCAAGCGTCCTCGCTGACACTCGTTCTTTTCTCTTATTAATATGGGCCCACCAATCGTTCTCCTCCTCACCCGTTGTGGGATCTCACAATCCACCCCCCTCTTCAGGACCCAGCGTCCTCGCTGACACTCGTTTCTTTCTCTCATTGATGTGGGACCTCCAATTGTTCTCCACCCCAACCGATGTGGGATCTCACAATCCATCTCCTTTAGGGCCTAGCATCCTCGCTGGCACTCGTTCCTTTCTATAATCGATGTGGGACCCCCACCAAATCCACCCCCCTTCGAGGCCCAACGTCCTTGCCTCGTTGGCACATCGCCTAGTGTCTAGCTCTAATACCATTTGTAATGACGCAGGCCCACCGCAAGCAGATATTGTCCTCTTTGAGTTTTCCCTTTCTGGCTTCCCCTCAAGATTTCTTAAAACGCGTCTAAAGAGAGGCTTCCACACCCTTATAAAGAATGTTTCGTTCACCTCCCCAACCTTCATTGATATGAGGCCTTTTTACATTGAACCAAAAGACAAAACCATGAGTGCTTATGTCTAAAGTAGACAAATATCATATTATTGAGAAAATGTGTTGAAGTTCGTCCCTAATATTAATATACCCTCTTTTTTTTCGTATAATATAATATTTGGTTGAAATATTAACTTAATTTCCCTACACACGGTCTACACATGTGAGTATGGACTCATCAGTCCGTTAGCACACCTTCTAGGTCTCTTTCTAGTCGGGTGAGCATTCTTTGGTAGCTGTTAATGCTAGACACCCGTTAAGAATAGCAACCGTCACGACAGCATTATGATAACATAATGATCGTTCTCCTGCCTCATAGCGTACGCATTCGTACTATCGTGAAGGATAAGAGGTGTATCCCCCGATGCATGAGCATACAATAATGCATGAGGACCCAACATTTTTTCATTTTCATTATCATTATCATTTAATACAACCCCGCTATATCATATCATTTTGTCATATCATTTATCATATCTTTCATGCGTATGTCGGAGTTGTATTTCATGCTAGTTCGTCGTTTTGCAAGTCAATCATATCATGTCATTCATGGCACACATATATCATATTATAACGTTTTCATGTTTTCAAACATAACAATTCACATTATGTACATATCATAACAGTCACATAAAATATCCCGAGCATGTCTTCAACATATCATATTTTAATATTTCATATCATAAACATATCAATTCATCAAATACAAATAACATTTACATATCATAACATATACATATCATATTTCATAACAGTTTGCATATATGAGCATATAATACATGCGAAACCACGGGCATGTGTCATCTTTAAGCACATAATTATAACCAAACCAGGGTAGAGCCACTTACTTGGTTAGCCTAATTATAAATATACCATTTCACGTCGAAAAGTACCAAATTTCAAATCCCGAATGTAACGACCCAGATTCACCACTAGCAGATATTGTCCTCTTTGGGCTTTCCCTTTCGAGCTTCCCCTCAAGGCTTTAAAACGCATGGAAGGTTTCCACACCCTTATAAAGGGTGTTTTGTTCTTCTCCCCAACCAATATGGGACATCACAATCCACCCCTCTCAAAGCTTCAAAACGCGTCTACTAGTTGGAATGATTTTAGAGGTATACAAATGGCATCAGAGCCAAACACAGGACGATGTACATTGATATTTCCTTGACGGGGGTGGATTGTGATGTCCCACATTGGTTGGAGAGGAGAACAAAACACCCTTTGTTAGGGTATGAAATTCTTCCCCTAACAGACCGTTTTAAAGCCTTGAAGGAGAAGCTCAAAAAGAAAAGTCTAAAGAGGATAATATTAGCTAGCGGTGGACCTAGGTCGTTACACCGAATATAGTTCAACCCCTTTTTTCGGTTTTATACCATTTTCCATTAGATTTCATTTGCATCTTCAACTTTCGAATTTTTTTTATTATTGGTTGATTTTGGTAATAAAAAAAGAACTATAATTTTCCCATTCAAATATTAAATTATTATATTATGTTGTATTGTAGTTATAGTGCATTAATTTCTTAATATTGTATTAAAAGGTCGCTTTATTAAAAAAATATTGTATTAAATAGCAATTGATAATTATATCTTTTATTAAAAAAAAAAGAACTATAATTTTTTTATTATTGGTTAGATTGATGAACAGCTTTACTAATTTTTATTTATTTATTTATTTTACATGATGTAAAGAGTCGATTGACAGATACATCAACCAATTGAATGGGGGAAGATGTCAACCAATTGTTGCCTATAGCCGCATGACAGATGTCCCAGTCTTGCTTGTCCGAGTCGATTGATAGAGTGGGAGAAGATGTCACGGTCATGCTTGTCCAAAGGCATGTTGTCTATGGCTGCATGACAGATATTCCAATCTTGCTTGTCCAGTACAAAGTGTATAACCATTCACCAAAATCATGTCTACACCTGCTCAGGCTAAAATGACCCAAAACGTACTTAAGGGATATGACTAGTTGTCAATTTCTCTCTACCCGAATAATTAGTTGTTCTTGCCTTTGAGTGCACCTTAAATTCTCATCGCAATAATTCATTTAAATAAGTTTAAAATTAGTGGATGCCCAAGAGGATGCCAATAATTTACAATATTAAATTACAGCAAAATAATATTTTTTATTTTATTTTTATATATATTAATAAAATAAGACAAATATAATTCTTTTAAAAAATGGATTTTTAAATAATAGAATATTAACTTGAGATATTTTTTAAAGTAAATAATACAATGATAAATATATAAAATTACAAAATAAATAAATAAATAAATAAAGGTTCTCTTAATTTATTGGTGGAAGGTGGGAATAAGGATGGTACAATATAAGTATTTAAAATCATCCAAAACAAAAAAATTGCTTTTATAAAATTTAAATTAAAAAAAGAAAAAAAAATTAATCGGGAATTTGGGTAGGACCAACCAAATAAGTGACCTTATTATTACATGCCTCGGTGTAATAGTCACGGATCCTCGGTGTAAATGAAAATCACGGGTCCTCGGTGTAATAGTCGGTTAAGAAAAAAAAAAGTTTCAATCGTCGGAAAAACTCTTTATGATATTTAGAGTTATGAGGGTGTGGCCTCAGGTCGAACACGAGGGCTCGAGCATCTAGCATTAGACTCGTAAAATTTTACAATTACAAATAACAAGAAAAATGAAAATAAGGAGGAGAGTTCATGGGTTGGATTGGAAAGCTTTTAAACAGATCCAAAATTTCGAGTTGGTTGAGTTAGTAACTCGAAATTGTTTCGCTCTCTATTTTCGAGTCGGCTTGAAGTCGAGTTGGGTCATTCGGTTATAAAGAAAAGTTTAAACTAGTTACTTCGATTATTGGGTATGTGACTAAGGTAGGAGCACGAGCAACTTGTCGAGCAGCGTGGAGTTGCAAGAGGGAGAGACATGGTGCACGTAGGCATGGGCTTACGATGCGGTAGTGTACACTAGACAACGTGGGTGTATCGGTAGTGCTGAAAGGATTAAAAAAGAAAACTCTAAAGTAGATAACTGAACCAAATCGATTTAAAACCAAACATATCGGTACGTGAAAATAATTTTCACATTTAGAAGCGAAGAGTAAATAACATAGCCATGTCGTGGGGATGTACGGGGATACCGAGACCATGACATGGAAATTTAAAACTATTTGAGAGTATAGAAATTAAAATAAAATAATATTGGGTCATTTTTAGTTGGTATTTAAGGCATGTGTTGCATGCGAAGCACGTGCAGTAAAGGATGGAAAGGCTGGGGGTATCGTTTCGATGTGTCGGCAATGGAGCAGAACAAACGTAAGGAAGGATCATGTGCCTTACCCCTTTCGACATGTCGCAGCGGACCGTTTTATTTTTTTCGTTTTCTTAAATAATAATAATAATATTATTATTAATATTAATGATTTTAGAAACTCTTCCTAAAGTTAATATTTTAAAACTAATTTAACATTTTAAAATTAATTATAATTGTATTTTTTTTTTTTTTTCAATTTTAGGATATTTTTCAAATTTTTAAGGATTAAAGTTTAAAGATATTTTTTAATATTAGTATTTATTATTATTATTATTATTATTAATTTAGGTGGAGAAAATTTTATTCCTTCGTCCATTTAGTACCCATTTTCCACTAATGCCACTGCTTCCAGAAGACGGAAGCCTTAGGGGCGCCTTCCTCTTTTTCTCTATAAATAGCCTCTCTAGATTCCCTCCCTTTCTCACAACAACCAAATCCTCCATTCCCTCTGCATCTTCCGTTATTATCTCTCCCAATTTTCTTGTGGTTTTCAATCCTCTTTCTTTGTTCGGAAAATTTTGGAGGAATTCTTGGTTTCTCCCTATATTTATTCCGCCATTGACGAAGATTTTATAAGTAGCTGAGGTTAGGGCTCTTTGTTACTTGTTGTGTTTGATTTCCATTTTTTTTTTTTTTTCCGTTTCTTTTCTTCTTGGAAAGGTATTTCTGAGCTTCTTTGAGATTTTTGATCTGTACTGCGTCGTGGAGTTTCTGATTTGTGGATTTGGTTGTTTCGTTCTCTGTTTTTCTGATTTGGTTGCAGAGAAGAAGCGTTAATGTTGTGATGGAGGCGAAACGCGGTACGAAGAAGTCTCGCAGTGGTAGTAGCAATAGTAGTAAAAGGCAACAATACGAAGCTCCTCTTGGTTACATTATTGAAGACGTTCGTCCACACGGTGGTATTGAGAAGTTCCGATCTGCTGCGTATTCCAACGTAAGATTGTTCTTCGATTTCTTCGAGTTCTTGAGTAGTTTTGTGATTTCTTGCGTTGTAATTGTGTTTTTCTTGTTGATTTTCTGGCAGTGCGTGAGGAAACCATCCTGATACCTTTTGTCTCTGTAGATTACGAGTTCTGATTTCGATTTTTGCTTTTTCTGTTGTAATTGGGGCTAATTTCTTGTGCATTCTGAGATCCAAAACCTTCCGAATTTGTTTCGCTTGCTTTCGTTGATTTTTCCTGTAATTTAGAGAGGCTTTGATTTTCTCTCCAACCATGACCGTGTTCACCAAACTCCTAGAGGCATCTGCACCACCAGAACAATCTCCTTCTCCAATCGGTTTCGAAGGCTTCGAAAAACGCCTGGAAGTCACATTCTCTGAACTGCCTATTTTCAAGGACTCTGAAGGACTTGGTCTCCGAGCTTTGACTCGATCTCAACTCGATTCAATCCTTGAACCTGCATTTTGCACTATCGTATCTCATCTCTCTAACTCCGATTTCGATTCTTACGTCCTCTCCGAATCGAGTCTCTTCGTTTATCCACATACGATCATCCTCAAAACTTGCGGCACCACCAAGCTTCTCCTCTCCATTCCGATGATTCTCGAACTTGCCGATTCAATCAAACTCTCCGCTGTCGCCGTGAAATACTCCCGCGGAACCTTCATCTTCCCCAACAATCAACCTGCTCCTCACCGTAGCTTCTCCGAGGAAGTTACCGCACTTAATGTCTACTTTGGCGATTTCTACTCCGAGGCGTACGTGATCGGCGATCCGGCTGTTCCGAATCGCAACTGGCACATCTACTCAGCCGTAAAATCGCCTACGACCGTGAATCGTACGGATATGATTACTCTGGAAATGTGTATGACGGGTTTGAACAGAGAAAAGGCCGCGGTGTTTTTCAAAAAATCTGGAGGCAACTCATCGGCGGAAAAAATGACGAAAATGTCCGGAATCTCTGAGATAATTCCGAATCATGCCATCTGCGATTTTGAATTTGATCCGTGTGGATACTCCATGAACGGGATCGAAGGTGCAGCGTACTCTACGGTGCACGTGACTCCAGAGGATGGTTTCAGTTACGCCAGCTACGAGGCGATGGGCTTCGACGTGGCGGAGCTTCCTTTCTCGCATCTGGTAAGTAGGACGCTCCGGTGCTTTTCTCCGGCGGAATTCTCGATCGCCATCACGTCGAGCAGCGGCGGCGGCTCCCACACGTGGTCTGTTAACGATGCGGACGTGGAGGGGTACACGTGTGATAACATGGTGAAGCAGGAGCTGCCAGGTGGCGAGTGGCTAGTTTACCGTACGTACACGGTGGATAGAAGAAGGTGCGCCGAGCTCCCACTGTGCAAGTCGCTGCTGCTGCTGCAGTGCTGGAAGGAGGCCGCCGCCGCCGCCGATGTGGGTGAGGAAGAGGCTGTGCTTCGCCGTGTGTTGTCGGCCTAGTTTAGTGTCGATGTGTCGTCTATGGTGCTTTGGGAGCAGTTATGATTTTATTTTACGGTAATGATTGTTATAATGTAGATTTGGTTTTGAATTTGGGGCAGTTCTGTTTAAATATATACCGAATTAATTGTCAACTTTCATATTTTCTTTTTTTATTTGTTCATTTCATTTAATTTTCAAAGTTTCTTACATCTATTATAATCCATTTAACATTTAATTTAATATTTTTTTAGCCCATAAACTTTACTTTAAATATTTTAAACTTCATAGTTAATTTCTCATTAGTTATTTTACATACATTTATATTCTAATCCATCCATTATTTTCCACCTAATCAATTTTTGGTGGATTTAAATTGATTTTCCAACCGATAAGTTAATAAAAATGCCCTTAAATTTTATACCTCTTCTAAAAAAATAATCTTTAAGATTTAAAAATTTTCAATAACTCCACAAAAAAAACCATTATCTATTTTGGATGAAAACCTATAGTATTTTATTTTTAAAATATTCTTGAATTTGTAACCATGTTTAAAAAATACTCTTAAATTTTAAAAAATTTCATTAATGCTCTCTAATTTTTTTAAAAAAATAAAAAATATTCTTTATCTTGAGTACGGTATATAAAGACATTCATAAAAGTTTAAAAATAGTATTAACATCTTTTACTTTTATAAAAAAAAAAAAATTTAAAAAATTTACCATCAATATATATTTGAAAATCATCTATAGACATTTTATAGATTATCTCTACATATTTTAATATTAATTTTGAAATTTCATGTAGGATATTTTTAAATTTTTTACAAAAAAAAAAATAATAATAATAAATAAAAGTGTTTTTGAAGTTAATTTTTTTTTTAATGTATTTTGGAAGTTAAAAAATGTAAAGTGGATATTTTTAAATTTTTTACAAAAAAAAAATAATAATAATAAATAAAAGTGTTTTTGAAGTTAAATTTTTTTTTTATGTATTTTGGAAGTTAAAAAATGTAAAGTAAAATAAAATAAACCCATTTCATTCAAAATAATAATAATAATAAATAAATAAATAAATAAATATATATATATATATTTTGGACTAATTTTGGACTATCTGTACTTTTTTCTTACTGTTTTTTCAAGTTCATTTTTTACGGAACAAAATCCCCCAATTCTTTTTTACCTTTTACTTTTGCCCACTCCCCCTGTTTTTTTTCACATGTCTAATCTCATCCTCTTGCGGCGGCGACGGCGGTGGCGGAAGCGGAATCGGTTTCAATAGATGGTGGAATATGAAGGGATCTTCGGCGGCGCAAAAAAAACAGTTAAATGGCCAACCAATGAGCTTCTGGGTTTGGTGAAAGTTCGGGAAAAGAAAACAAAAACTGCAGGACTCTTCTTCTGGGTTATCTCCTCCGTGGCTTCATCCTTGTGTTGGATGATGGAAGTCCCACATCGACTAATTTAGGGTGTGATCATGGGTTTATAAGTGAGGAATACTAACTCCATTGGCATGAGGCCTTTTGGGGAAGCCCAAAGCAAAGCCATGAGAGCTTATGCTCAAAGTGGACAATATCATACCATTGTGGAGAGTCGTGTTCGTCTAACATGGTATCAGAGCCAAGGTTTATTTTTTAAACTCCTCGCCATGTCTTCTTCCTCCTCTCCATCCACCATCTCCAACACCGTCTCAACTACCATGGCGACTCTTGGCCTTAAACAATATCCAATCCCTTTACACCTGTTGTCACAATTCGTCTAACCAAAAACAACTTCATCATATGGCGTGCCCAGCTCCTCCCCTACCTACGGAGTACGAAGCTTATGGGCTACCTCGATGGCACCAATGTTGCACCTGCCAAGCTAATCCCTTCCTCAACTGGTGCTGAGCTGGTCCCTAATCCGGCCTATAATCAGTGGTATGATCAGAATCAACAAGTCCTTAGCGGCCTTCTCTCCTCCATGTCTGAGGAGATTCTTCATGATGTGGTTGCCGCTACTACATCCAAGGAGGCGTGGGATACCCTGCAGCGGATGTTTTCATCGTCAACTCGTGCTCGCACTACTCAGATTCGTGTTGAGCTCGCCACGTCCAAGAAACGAGATCAATCTGCTGCAAATTATTTTTGCAAGATCAAAGGGCTAGCCACCGAGCTGGCCGCCGCCGGCTCTGCCTTGCAGGATGATGATGTGATCGCGTATCTTCTCGCTGGTCTTGGCCCTGACTATGATCCCTTCGTCACCTCAATGACTACCAAGAGTGAAGCCCTCACCCTTGATGATGTGTTTGCACATCTAATGACATATGAAGCTTGCCAACTACAACACCAGGCTGAACTTCAGTTAAATCTTGGATCTTCTGCCAATTATGCTACTCGTGGTGGTCAGCAGAAGAATCGTGGGCGTAGGGATCGCGGTCGTGGTCGTTCTCAAGGTTATGCACCCTCTCGTCCTGCTGGTGATCGTCGTGGCCCTTCTGCTCGTCCTTCCTGCCAGATCTGCGGCAAAGTGGGGCATACTGCTATCCGCTGCTGGCATAGGATGGATGAGTCCTATCAAGATGAACCTTCTTCTGCTCCTCCTACGGCACTGGCGGCTACTTCCTCTTACAAGATTGACCCAAATTGGTACAGCGACACAGGCGCTACGGACCATATCACCAGTGACCTGGATCGTCTCGCTGTGCGTGAACGTTATCATGGAGGTGAACAAGTTCAAGTCGGCAATGGAGCAGGTTTGCGTGTTTTGCATACTGGTCATTCTCTAATTAATACTGCTATTCGTCCTCTTGCGTTGCGTAATATTTTGCATGTGCCTGAAATTTCCAAACATCTCCTTTCTGTTCATAAATTTTCTCGTGATAATGACGTATTCTTTGAATTCCATCCTTGGCATTTTTCTATAAAGGATCGACAGTCGAGGAAAAGTCTCCTAAATGGGAGGTGTGAATCTGGTCTTTATCCTATTAAGCCATCCGATGTCGATAATCTCAAGCACGCCTTGGTGAGCAGATCTACTACTCACGCCCAATGGCATGCACGTCTTGGACATCCTTCATCTCAAGTAATAAAATCCATTTTGCGTCTAAATAATATTTCGTGTGCTAGTGAGTCATCTTTGTCAGTTTGTAATGCGTGTCAGTTAGCAAAGAGTCATCGATTACCATATACTAGTTCTTCCCATAGGTCTTCGTCACCTTTGGAACTTATTTTTTCGGATGTTTGGGGCCCTGCACCTCCATCTGTTGGGGGTTTTAAATATTATATTAGTTTCATTGATGATTTCAGTAAATTTTCGTGGATCTATTTGATGCATGGTCGTACAGAAGCTCCTCGTATATTTTTGCAATTCCAAGCTCATGTTGAGCGCCTCCTAGATACTAAAATCAAGTGGGTCCAATCTGATTGGGGTGGGGAATATCAGAAAATTCATAACACATTTTTTCGTTCCCTTGGAAATGGTCATCGTGTTTCGTGCCCTCACACACATCAACAAAATGGGTCTGCTGAACGCAAGCATCGTCATATTGTTGAAACTGGCCTAGCCCTTCTAGCTCATGCTCATGTACCTATTAAATTTTGGGACGACGCGTTTCTTACAGCCACATATCTCATCAATCGTCTTCCTACTCGTGTCATCGATAAAAAATGCCCCTTGGAGCTTCTTTTTCATACCCCACCAAATTACTCCTTATTAAAAAATTTTGGGTGTGCTTGTTGGCCCCATGTTCGTTCTTATAACAAACAAAAGCTCTCTTTTCGATCAAAGGAATGTGTCTTTCTAGGCTACAGTTCTTCACATAAAGGGTATAAGTGTCTTGACACCGATTCTGGTCGTGTCTATATGTCTAGAGATGTCATATTTGATGAAAATGTTTTTCCATTCAAGAGAGCCTCACCTAATTCTTCCCCAATCATGCAGTCGACGCATAATGCCCCTGATTTGTGCACCTTGCGTTTGGGTAATAGCAGTACTAATTTGGAGAATGATCACATGCATATGTCTGGGCCTACTAACTCTTTGNTGCCCACACCTATGCTTCCCAGTGAGAAGTTGTTATTGAATGGTGGTGAAAAGCTCTCACCTGAGGATACTACTCGCTATCGAAGTGTCGTTGGTGCTCTCCAATATTTGTCTCTGACACGTCCTGATATATCCTTCTGTGTCAACAGAGTGTGTCAGTTCATGTCCTCTCCAACTTCTATACATTGGGCGACAGTCAAACGAATTCTCCGTTATCTACATGACACTATTGATATGGGTTTGTGTCTTACAAAGTCCAGCACTGATTTGTTGAGTGCCTTTTCAGATGCTGATTGGGCTGGGAATCCTGATGATCGTCGAAGCACTGGAGGCTATGTGATCTTCTTTGGTGGCAATCTTATCTCTTGGAGTTCGAGGAAACAATCGACAGTTTCTCGTTCTAGTACGGAAGCCGAATATAAGGCGGTTGCTGATGCCACTGCCGAATTAATTTGGATCCAAGTCCTCTTGCGTGAGCTCGGGATCTCGCAAGCGCGAGTGCCTAGCCTATGGTGTGACAACATTGGTGCCACCTACCTATCCGCCAATCCAATCTTTCATCGACGGACGAAGCATGTTGAGGTTGATTATCACTTCGTTCGTGAACGAGTATCGACTCGTCAGCTTGATGTTCGACTCATATCTTCCAAGGATCAG
>NW_019268522.1:4003020-4054579 GCF_002738365.1 Cucurbita moschata | reverse complement strand
CGATAAAAAATGCCCCTTGGAGCTTCTTTTTCATACCCCACCAAATTACTCCTTATTAAAAAATTTTGGGTGTGCTTGTTGGCCCCATGTTCGTTCTTATAACAAACAAAAGCTCTCTTTTCGATCAAAGGAATGTGTCTTTCTAGGCTACAGTTCTTCACATAAAGGGTATAAGTGTCTTGACACCGATTCTGGTCGTGTCTATATGTCTAGAGATGTCATATTTGATGAAAATGTTTTTCCATTCAAGAGAGCCTCACCTAATTCTTCCCCAATCATGCAGTCGACGCATAATGCCCCTGATTTGTGCACCTTGCGTTTGGGTAATAGCAGTACTAATTTGGAGAATGATCACATGCATATGTCTGGGCCTACTAACTCTTTGGATGCAGAAAATTTGGTGTCTACATCAACTTCGGAATTGCCGCAACAATCCTCCGCGTCGCTGCCATGCGAATCGGCGTTGGTTGTTCCGCCAATGATTGAGGCCTCGGCTCCTCCGCCAGCAGATGATATTGCGCAATGCCCGGTCGAATCCTCGGCCGCTGGTCAACCAACTGCTGTAGCATCGGTTGCTCCCCTCGCAACGGCTGATACGGCCATCCCCTCAAATGTGGATCCTGCACCTACTACTCATCCGTATGGTACTCGATTGAAGCACAATATCAAGAAACCCAAGGTGCGTACAGATGGAACAGTAACATATCTTGTAGCTCGGTCTTCTGCCTCTGAACCTACTTCACATATTACTGCTATGGAGCATCCCCTCTGGCGTCAGGCAATGAATGATGAATTTCAGGCACTTCAAAAAAATAAGACATGGCACTTAGTTCCTCCTCGTGCTGGTCTTAACGTTATTGATTGCAAATGGGTTTTCAAACTCAAACAAAAGCCAGATGGCTCTATTGATCGCTACAAAGCACGCCTGGTTGCTAAAGGTTTTAAACAGCAGTATGGCGTTGATTATGATGATACCTTTAGTCCAGTTGTTAAGCCCACTACCATTCGGCTCTTATTATCTCTTGCTATTTCTCGTGGTTGGGCTATTCGGCAGATTGATATTCAAAATGCTTTTCTTCATGGCCTTCTTAATGAAGATGTTTATATGAAGCAGCCCCCTGGATTTGTGGATTCTCAACACCCTGGTTATCTCTGCAAGCTGGATAAGTCGCTTTATGGCCTTAAACAAGCTCCGCGTGCCTGGTTTTCTCGCCTTAGCTCCAAACTATTACAGCTGGATTTTACACCTTCAAAGGCTGATGTCTCTCTTTTTATTTTTAACAAAACGGGCATTCAGATGTATATCCTCATCTACGTTGATGATATTATTATCATCAGCTCATCTTCTACGGCTACTGAGAAACTTCTTACACAGCTTCAGGATGATTTTGCCGTCAAGGATCTTGGTATTTTGAGTTATTTTCTTGGGATTGAGGTCCGCCATACTTCTAGTGGACTTATTCTGACACAACATAAATACATTCGAGATTTATTAGCCAGAACCAATATGCTCACCTCCAAAGGTGTGCCCACACCTATGCTTCCCAGTGAGAAGTTGTTATTGAATGGTGGTGAAAAGCTCTCACCTGAGGATACTACTCGCTATCGAAGTGTCGTTGGTGCTCTCCAATATTTGTCTCTGACACGTCCTGATATATCCTTCTGTGTCAACAGAGTGTGTCAGTTCATGTCCTCTCCAACTTCTATACATTGGGCGACAGTCAAACGAATTCTCCGTTATCTACATGACACTATTGATATGGGTTTGTGTCTTACAAAGTCCAGCACTGATTTGTTGAGTGCCTTTTCAGATGCTGATTGGGCTGGGAATCCTGATGATCGTCGAAGCACTGGAGGCTATGTGATCTTCTTTGGTGGCAATCTTATCTCTTGGAGTTCGAGGAAACAATCGACAGTTTCTCGTTCTAGTACGGAAGCCGAATATAAGGCGGTTGCTGATGCCACTGCCGAATTAATTTGGATCCAAGTTCTCTTGCGTGAGCTCGGGATCTCGCAAGCGCGAGTGCCTAGCCTATGGTGTGACAACATTGGTGCCACCTACCTATCCGCCAATCCAATCTTTCATCGACGGACGAAGCATGTTGAGGTTGATTATCACTTCGTTCGTGAACGAGTATCGACTTGTCAGCTTGATGTTCGACTCTTATCTTCCAAGGATCAGCTCGCCGATATCATGACAAAGCCACTGTCAGCTCCTTCTTTTAGCTATTTTAGGCGCAATCTGAACTTAGTAGTACATCGTCCAGATTGAGGGGGTGTTAAACCTAAAATAGATCATAACTATATATACTAAAATAGTCTAAGATTTACTAGTTGTTATGATTTGAAGGGTTTGTTACCAAATCTATGATTTTATGGTTTGTTACCCAATCATAGATTTGGAATGTAATCTTCATTATACGCATCTATAAATACATGAGGTCGTGACCCATATAGGTTATCGTGCCATTCAATCTAACATTCCACAGTGTCAGGGGATGGAAGGAAACATGGAGTACTTTGCAATAAATGTTTTGAACAACAAAATGTGGGGACGAGGAAGGCTGTTAGAAATCATTATTCTCGACAATGGTATGATATTGTCTATTTTGAGAAATCATTGATGTAAGTGACCTTACCATCCAGCATGTTATATTTGATGTTGACATGTGTCCCATGGTTTTACACGTGTCATATATATTGATACGTGTGAATTGTTTGTGAATCAATATGCTTATGATATGTTATGTATATGTTATGATATGTGAATTGTATGATAATACTTATGGTACGATGTGTTTAATGATATGTTTGAGATAGGATACGAGAAGGATGCACTAAACATAATGTAACGATAGAAGTAAGATATGTTCATGAACTGTTAAGGTTAGGTTACATATCGAAATACTATCTATATGAGAGATTGATAAAAATGATATGGTCACGATCGATTGATAAAAGAACTCGATTATTGTTATGGGTAGAAAGAGATAGGATTGTGATAGATTGATAGAACGATAGCGTTAGAATACGTTCCTGTAACGTTATAATTAAGGTACATTCATGTAATGATATGACTGGAATATGTATAAGAACGTTAAGACTCTGATAAATTAGGGAACGATATGACCACGAAGTGTTCACGGTACGATATGATTGTGATACAAGATGTGAATGACAGATATATATATATATATATATTTTGTGATATGATATGAAATATGTTATGGTACGAGATATGTGATGAATTAACATGTTTGTAATATGATATATTGTGATGCGATATGTTATAGTATGAGATGTTATGTTAAAAACATGGAACGTTATGTTATGTCTCTTAAATTGTATATACACAACATGAGATGAATAACATGAAATCACGATAAATGACATGAAATATAACCCCGTAAGAATTATGTATGATACGAGAATTGAAAAATGAGAAACGATATGATATGAATGATGAACGATATGTGAAATGATATGAAAAACGATATGATATGTACAGAATGCTAACGGGGTTGTATTAAATGATAATGAAAACGAAAAAATGTTGGGACCTCATGCATTATGTGTGCTCATACATTGGGGGATACCCCTATTCCATTCTAGTGTACGGACGCGTACATCCATTGGGCAAACGAAGTATCGTTATGTTTTACATAATATTGTCTTGACGGTTACTAATTCTAATGGGTGTCCGGCAAAAGTTGAGCTATCAGAGAAGGCTCACCCGACAAGAAAATGGGCCTAGTGGTGTGCGAACTGTCTGGTGAGCCCTTACTCGCACGTATGGGCTGTGTGTAGAGTATATGGTACACGTCTAAGCTGCCCATTAGAATAGTGTCGTAGGAAAAATAAACTAATATGATAGGTCCCGTCATTGCATTCACATGTTCTTGCATTTAACCCTCAATAGTGGAGTCACTTATTGAGTATTTCTTAAAATACTCAAACCACGTGTTACCTTTATTTCGAGTTAAGACAAGACATTCTTGTACATTTGACGATGACATCGCAACTCGAGACTATGACACATGCATAGAGTAGTTGTATTTATTTTCTTAGACTTAGACTAGAATATGATATTTTTAATTTAAAATGTTTATTTATTTTATTTAGTCTTTTGTTGTGTCATTTTGAAAGGTGTTTTCAAAACACGTAAATTATCACAATAGTAGACTTTTAAAGTCTCTTCAACTCGATAGCTGACATATTATCACAATAAACAACAGTCGAACGTGGTTGCTTATGATTAAGAAATTCAAACATTTTTCTTAACCAAATTGCTTGGCACAGAGTATATTGCTGCTGCCACAAACTCTGCTTGAAGTTGAGCACCCTTTAATCTCGTTGAGCCTTGGTACTTCTTATTCATTGAATCCCAAATCTCCTTAGACATCTACTTCTGAAGCATTGTTTTGAAGATAGTCCGATCAATGCTGTCAACCGTTGTTGTTGAACAGCTAAAAGTGCATCGCCTTTACTTAGCTCTTCATAACTTGTTTCTACCATATCAAATAAATCCTTTGTTCTTAAGAAATTTTCCATCAACATCGTCCAATGATCATAGTGACCATCAAATCTCAGGATAGTAGGTTGAACAAAGTTATCAACTTGTCTCTCTGCGCCATTCTTGCTACTGCAAAATCACACCTTTCTTGGTGACATACATTTTTTTTTATTCTCGAACCAACCATAGTCTAACTAACCACCAACCCAAGTTCTTTAAACATGTTAAGTCTACCTGTTTCGTGTCCGATTATGCTTTACGATGACGCAAAGCACAAGGACAAATAGTTTTGAAGCGTTGAAATCTATATGTATTGGGCAACTTTACGTTGCATTATCAAGAAGAGTTTCAATGTCAACAACCAAAATACACGAGATTTAAAGCTTAGTTTATAATATGTTTATAAATAGAAGGTACATAATTGAAGACACATCACAAGCATCAGCAAGGATAGCTGCATTGGCACAAACGAATGCCAACGTTGGTGTCGCAGTAGCCCTGTCCTCCATTGTGCTTAGACGCACATTTAGCACTACAGCAATCGTTGTTGCATTTGGCGCTGCACTGCCCTAGGCCATCTTGGCAAACCTTTCCCGGTGGTGGTGTCATACGACAACTATAAAGACACTCGCACAACGCCTCGTTGCCGAGGCGGTTGCAGCGGCCTTGCGGGTTCTCGGCTGGGATGTGCCTGGCTTTGCACCTTTGGTCGCAGTCGCTTCCGCACTCTCCTAGCCCTTCGGCACATAAGTCGTCGCTCTTTACTTCTGGCTTCTTGTCTGTCCCGTCAACATCAAATTTGAAATGTTGTTAGGTTATGAAATCTCAACGAGAATAACAATATAATCATGTTACGGTTAACTAAAAAAAACTAAAATTTGGAAAGTTTTAGGAAAAAATTATGTCTTTAGAGATGGAAAGAAGATTTGCTTACATCAAGAATTCGATTTAAGCAGAGTTACGTGGAATAGACACCTATTTCTTTCCTTCAGATGGAAGATTCGACCCTTCTAATGTAAGAGCCCAAGCCCAACGCTAGCGATATTGTCCTATTTGAGCTTTCCCTTTTGGGTTTTCTATAAAGATTTTTAAAACGTGTTGGGAGAGATTTTCATTTTATATCAAGGTTTCATTTTCCTCCCCAACCGATATGGGATCTCACAATCCTCTCGAGGAGAGATTTTCAGGGTTTCATTTTCCTCCCCAATCGATGTGGGATCTCACAGTCTGCCCCGAGGAGAGATTTTCACACCCTTGTAAAGGGTGTAGATCCTCTCGAGGAGAGATTTTCAGGGTTTCATTTTCCTCCCCAATCGATGTGGGATCTCACAGTATGCCCCGAGGAGAGATTTTCACACCCTTGTAAAGGGTGTTTCATTTTTCTCCCCAGCCGATGTAAGATCTCACAACCTACCCAGAGGAGAGATTTTCATGCCCTTATAAAGGGTGTTTCATTTTCCTCCTCAATCGAGGTGGGATCTTACAATCCGCCCCGAGGAGAGATTTCCACACCCTTATCTGGTGTTTCATTTTCCTCCCCAACCGATGTGGGATCTCACAATCCGCCCCGTGGAGAGATTTTCATACCCTTATATAAAGGGTGTTTCATTTTCCTCCCCAACCGATGTGGGATCTCACAATCCACCTCCTTTCGGGGCCCAGCATCCTCACTGACACTCGTTTCATTCTCCAATCAAAGTAGGACCCCACAATCCACCCCCCTTCAAGTCCCAATGTCCTTGTTGACACACCATCTGGTGTCCACCCCGGGCTCAGCCTCCTCGCTAGCACATCTCTCGGTATCTAACTCTAATACCATTTGTAACAACCCAAGCCCACCGCTAGCAGATATTGTCCTCTTTGAGCTTTCCCTTTCATGCTTCCCCTCAATGTTTTTAAAACGCGTCTACTAGAAGAGGTTTTCACACCCTCATAAAGAGTGTTTCATTCTCCTCCCGAACGAATGTAGAATCTCACATCCAAATTCATAGATAACTCAACGAAAGAGAAAATATTAATCCATGCACTTACTTATTACTAGCAAAAGAAGGAACACAAGGCACAAAGGTAGAGAAATCTTTAACATTTCAAAAGGCAAGAGGCAAAAAAGAACACAAAGCTTGAATTTTGTCTCAATATTGGGTAAGATATTATTTTTTTTTTAAAGGTAATGTATTTATTTGAATATATTTGAAATTAAATGGAAATAATTACCTGATTTTTTTACTAATTAAGGACTCATTTATTAAAAAGATAATACATTTCCCATGATGACATTCATTCTTATACCATTTTTATATTTATTACTATAACCACGTGGCATTTAACACTTAAATAAATGGAGTGCTATTAAAAACTTAAATACCAAAGATTTTAACATAAAATTTTAATACTTATATTAAAAAAAAAAAAAAGACATAAATTAATACTTTGTCTCTTTATTCAAGAACTCGATAACACTGCTTGGTTCGGAGCTCAGGTAATAGAGTCAAGGGTTTCGGAGCTCAGCAAGCTGCTTGACCAATAGAAAGAATAGAGACAGGAGAGAATATGCTCGAATTAATGTTGAGTCTTTCCTTGTTCGATCAGGTTCAGGTTTAGGATTGAATAACTCTATCGGCTCTCATGAGCTTATTCAAACTTAGATGTCGTATCTTTGGCTTAAATAGCCTAAACGTTTACTGGAATTTTGGTAAAAATTAAATAATACTATTGGATAATTGATACAGGATCTAATATCAAGATTTGTTGTAACGACCCTAAATTTTTACTAACCTAAAATCACTACTGTGATCATGATTTATGCTTTGATGCGGAATTAAACATTTGATCATGACTTACATGTTGAGAATTATCTTTAAAACAACTTAAAGAAATAATGAATAAAGCAATTAAAACATTAAAAGTAAAAACACCTTACACTGACCTAAGTTCAAAAATGAAATACCACTATCATATGCACGTGACATGGTTTCTACTTGTGATATCGTCGTCAACCGTATATGGGTGTCTTGCCTTTACCTGAAATAGAAGTAGCACGAGTATTTTAAGAAACACTCAGTAAGTGATCGTACTATTGCGGTCAAGGAATGCAAACACATGCAACTCATGATCTAGAGACCTATCGTTAAAACCATCATAGGCTGGCCTCTAGTCCTGACGAAATTGACTGTGTCGTATTTTTGTACACATGACCCCCACGTGTGAGCGTGGATCCCCAAGCGGTTTGCACCCCCTAGACTCATCATAGTTGAGCTAGCTGTCCGTAGCGACTTCTGAAGGTCAGTAGACCCTTGAGTGTCATGTGAGGCATGATCACCTTCATCATCATAGTATATGCATATGTACTCATTATCATAAATGGGGAAGTAGCCGAATGTATATGTACACACAAAATGCATGAGGTCACTATAGTTTTTCATCTTTAAATCATCTTTATCACACAGACCTATATATCGTTCTCATATTACTCTTAGTTACATGCATGCATTGACCTTCATACGTTCATCATCTTTAACATTAACTAGGGTTGTGTCTTAGAAAAATAATCGTCGTCATAATGATTATGTCTAGACTGGAGACCACCCATATGATGATGATGATCATGTCACGCATGACACTCGAGGATCTGCTGACCTCCAGATATTGCTACGAACAGCGAGCTCGACTATGATGAGTCTAGGGTGAGTGCAAACTGTCTGAGAATCCATGCTCGCACATGTGGATCGTGTGTAGGAAAGTACTACACATCCAGTTTTGTTCAGACGGGAGACCACCCATAGGATAGTTTTAATGATAGGTCTCTAATCATGAGTTGCATGTGTTTGCTTTCCCTGACTTCAATAGTGAGGTCACTTACTGAGTATTTCTTCAAATACTCAAGTCTTGTGCTACTTCTATTTCAGGTAAAGGCAAGACACTCCTGTACGACTGACGACGACATCGTAAGTAAAGACCATGACACATGCATAGGATAGTGGTATTTCATTTATTAGACTTTAGGTTAGTATAAAGTGTTTTTATTTTTAATGTCTTACTTGTTCTATTTAGAATTCTTTAGGTTGCTTTAAGGATGTTTTTTAACATGTAATTCCATCGCAATGTTTTATGAAAAAAATTTAAATGTTTAATTATGTATAAGAGCATAGGTTATGACGACAGTAGCAACTTTAGGTTAGTAGAAATTTAGAGTCGTTACAGTGAGAGACATTATAATGTCATTAAGTAAAATATTATTACTAAATGATGAATATCGTATTTTTAGTAATCAAAAGTGAAATTCTATTTATACGATATGTTAGACTGCGTGGGGTTCCTGTGACATGGCCTCCAAAAAGCGTTAGGTACTCGCCTCGACTTCAATACTGCTTTTCATTCTCAGGAAAATTGTCTAATCGAACGCTTAAACCAGATTTTGGAAGATATGTTACGTGCCTACGTGTTAGACTTCGTCAGCAGCTAGGAGACGAAATTGCACCTTATGAAGTTCGCCTACAACAATAGTTTTCAAACAACTATTAAAATGGCATTATTTGAAGCTCTATATGGAAAGCGGTGCAGGTCTCTGGTGTGCTGGGTGAGGTAGGTTAACGAGAATTATTGAGACTAGAGTTGGTCCAAGTTACCAATGAGCCTATGCAAAAGATCACAATAAGAATGCAAACGAATCAGAGTAGGAAGAAGAGTTACGCTGATGTGAGGCATAGGAATTTGGAATTTGAGGTAGGTGACAAGATGTTCTTGAAGGTGGCTCGGATGAAAGGCGTCCTGAGATTTAGATGGAAGGGTAAGTTGAACCAATGCTTCATCAAACCCTTCGAAATCCTAGACTGGATTGGACTAGTGGTGTATGTTGGATGAAAGTCCCACATCGGCCATTTTAGGGAATGATCATGAGTTTATAATCAAATAATACTCTCTGTATTAGTAGGAGGCCTTTTGGAGAAGCACAAAGTAAAGCCACTAGAGCCTACACTCAAAATATTGGTATTTTATTAATTTAGATTTTTATTAATATTTCTATTTTCAATATTTTGTGGAGGAAATAAGGGTAAAAGTACTAAAATACCCCGAAATTTAATACGGCCGGGACGGCGTCCCATAAAATTCACATTTTCAGTTGCCGTCGTCACTCTGATTCCCAGTCTTCCTGGAAAGTGAGACAACTGAGCTTGCTTAAACCCTAACAATGGCGATCGTGAGTCCCCAGCAGCAACCTCAAATCCACAGGTTTCCGCAATTCAAGTATGTTGACGGCGTTCGATGGCTTCCACCGCTCTCCGCATTCGGCCGGTTTGCCGTCGTTGCCCTTTTCGACTCCGATTCCGACTCATCCTCCATTGAAATTCACTCCCTTACTCAAAATCCGCTGGATATGGCTCCTCAGTCGTTTTGGACGTCACCTTCAAGAATCTCTTCCCTTAAAACCTCTCAATTCTATCAGAACCCTCTCGTTTTCGCTTCGACTTATACGGGCTCTCTTCATGTTCTATCTGTCGAGCCAATGGATGCGTCGCTCGATTCGGAGCTCTCCGTGCCTGAGAAGGTATTGCACGATAGACCTATTTCTTGTGTCGATGTGATGGATGGTGGAGGTGAATGTCTGACGGTTGCGGAAGATGGACGGGTGAATTTGGTTAGCGTTGGGGAATCTGGATTGAATTATCGTCGGATATTCGATAGTAATGGGTTGGTGTCGTATACTGCAGCGAAATGGGCATCCCCCACTGAGTTTGCGACAGGAGGTTGTGGGTTTAGCTTGCAATGGTGGGATCAGAGGAAGCCCGGTGGAGCAGTTTCTCAGTTTAAGGGCGACTGGTATGTGAATTTGCGTAATTTCCCTGGCATTCTCTCATATATAGTTGAACGTTTAGCATCTAGGACTGGAACAGAATTGTAGGAAACACCCTGTTTTCTGAAACAGGAAGTGGCTTCTGAGACTTCCTTGCTATAGAAAAATCAACAAGTCATAGCTGCTCTGCTTGTATGTAGTGTAGATTGACGAAAGAACAATCGGTTCCTAAAAATGTTCTCTGGTTTGACTAGAAATGAAATTTTGATATTGTGAAATCTTAAAAAGTGCAAGTCGCCGTAGTTGATTAATAGATGTGTTGAATTCATTCTTGTGGCAATTTTGCAGGGCTTCTGGTATTGTTCACTGCATAGACATCCATCCATCCCGAAAACACACTTGTTTGGTAAGCTCTGTTGCCTTAGCTTCTTATCCTTACATCACACCTAAGTAGTCATAGTCACGTGTGTTTGTATAAACTCTGCAGAAGATCAGGACTCCGAACTTGTGTTTCCTTTCCAAACTTCTTTTTTTTTTTTTTGTCCTAAAACTTTTTTAGAGATATCATGATTGGGTCGCCCAGGCCAGATCTAGAGTCTAATAATGAGGGTAATATTTTATCATGGTGGAGTTTTCTTGCTCTCGCTATCGTTCGCCTTGGAGACATGGTCGAGAAGTACCATGCATGGTTGTTTCTGACTCCCTATGAGCCGTTTGACGACCTGAGTTTCTGTACTTTCTACCATTCAGTTTTGTTTATAGTGCTAAACACGCCTCTTAAGTCTTCTCAACCTAACTCTTTTGGTAGATTACTTGGGCAGATCTTATTGAGCTAATTATTTGTCATCTCTTGTGTAAGTTCAGGTCGATAGTGAAATTGATTTCCAGCCTCAGAATCATCACATTATAGAAATTTTTAATGGTTCTCTTTTCTTGTTTAGGTTCATACCACTTCATGTTTTTCCATCTTTCTTATCCTGCCTTATTTATGAGCTTCAGTATAAGTGTGCTTATTATTCCCCATGTTAGGCAGGAGGCTCTTTCGGAACTGTCTTTGCCTGGGATTTGAGGTGGCAACAGCAGCCTATCATTCTCTCAGGTCTAGAAGGGAGCAAAACATCAAATTTTTCGCCATGTGAAAGTGAGGTTTGGGAGGTTCACTATGATCCTTATATTAAGTCTGGCAACATTGGTGGCATGTCATCTTCGCAGATTTTACCTGCCATGATCTGCTCCGAGGACGGGATTATAACAAGTATTGAACAAGGTAGAAACTGGTGCTGACCATGTTTGATTGGTCGGGGTGAACCATCGTTTATCCAAATTCTTTTTGTTGCTACATATCTAATATATAAGTAGTTTCCTTTTTCATTCTGTTATCTAATGCCTGTTGGCTATTGTCTTATTTTCTGTTCCACATCCATAAAGTGGCTCAACTTTTCTATTTATGTGACTTGTAGGCAAGCAGCCTGTGGAACTGCTAGCAGAACCTTGCGCAATTAATGGTTTTGACATCGACCGTCAACACCCATCGGTAAGTTGCCCATATAACTATTATATGAAACTTATGTTGTTTACTTTATTCATTGTGTTGTCCCATATAACTACTATTTGAAAATAAATGGTGAGAGGGTTTAAGTGGTGGTGCTCGCTATGTTTAAGGCTCTCTAAATATGCTATGCAGGAAGTGATATGTAATTTGGAATGGGAATCCGTGGCCATCCTGTCAAGACCTTGATTTTCAGAAGTCATCGTCTTTTCTAAATCGTTTGGTTACAATCCACTATATCGATCCCTTTGACGATGTAAGGTTTTTTGTATCTATAGCTTTTTTACCTCTCGCAGAATGCATGCGATTTCTTAGTTTTAGGCTCATGTAAAATTTGAGGCTGTTGCTGGGTTTAGTTACACCACGTAATTTGAACTGAATTTTGATATGGATTATCATATTGGTCTTGACCATATCAGGGTGATATGAATGATGTAACTTTGCATTGTGTTTTTAATGTATTTCTTCTTTTTTTCATTCTACTTCTCAACGTGACGTTTTTACTTTTTAATTTTTATACCAATTAATGTTTACAGAATGTGAAGTACTTAGCTGAGCTTTATTGGAAATTTTTAATTGGCATTATTAGTTGTTATACTTAATTGAAGATTGGCAGACAGGTATTTTGTCGAGTACTTTTTTTATCCGAGTTGAAATCTTACCTGCTAATTATCGTGAGAAATTACTTATGCCATGACGTTTCATTTTATCATTAGATTATGTTTGATGTGCAATATGCACGATGGTTGAATATACGAAGAGGATTGTATTTTAGAGTTATCCTCAGGTGTTGGGTTTCGTTATTTTTTAATATTACTTTTTCATTTTTTATGATTTATAATTGCCTTCTTTGTGTATTTTATGATCCTGTATTTTATAATTCAAGAAATTTGTGATCTTCCATGGTTGGAATTACCACCATGCTAACTGTGACAGTCCTACATTTTTAACCGAGCGGCATCGTGATCTTCACATGCTCACGACCAGCCTTGAAGGGAACCCAAGTCCCATATGCATTTTTCGCCTGACTTTGTGGCTTCGTTGGACTTTCGACGAGGTTTGTTTTTGCCAACTAAACACAACTTATACAGAATCCAAGCTTGTTCGGCCACACATGTTGCCTGCGCGTGCATGTTCAATCTTCTGCAACCCAGCCGGCGTGCCTCTACACTAGGCCAAGTCATTTGTTCGGGTTCTATCGAAGCATTGGACCCTCCCGTGTCCATGCCATATTAGTTACAAATTTTGAATTGGTTGGCGGTTGTATGATCCAACCTTCGACACATGGGCTGGTGCGCAATGTCGGTACATTGTGTTGTTCGATATTGCCCTTGAAAAACTCATTTTAAAGGAAGTCGCTCAAGACACTCCTCGTAATGTTTCTCCCTCACTGTGACACACTATGTGCCATAGGGTAGTTCACTTAGGCCACAGGGCCCGGAATGGTGGAGAGTTGACACCATGTCTCCCCCTATAATACATTTTGGAGGCATTTACAATCTGGTGGACGAACATGGTTGTGGAGAAAACATGAGGACAGAGCTGATAACAGGAGTAATCATGAGGACAGAGCTGATAACAGGAGTAATTAGATCAAACATGCATGGAAATTGAAGAAAGTGTATGTTAGAGACACATTTGTAAGAAACCACCCATGAATTATAGTATTCTTTTTATTAAAACTTGTTTACTGCATTTAGATTGGAGGAATTCCATGCATTATGCTTTTTACAAAATATATCGTTGAACCAATCAAGGAAAAATTAATGAGTCTCTTCATCTTGACTGCCGAAATGATACTCATATGAACTGTATTTGGTAACATTATGTGCTACCAAAAGCCAAACATGAGTGATCAATTCACCTCCATGTCTGATATGTTCTGAATGATATTCCATTTCACAGTGACTTGCTGCATATCCCAACATCTCAACCCACATACTCCCTAGTACCTTCCATATGTTTTCATTGCTCATTGTTGATAAGCTATCTGCTAATTCTTTTACATCCTTCAGCAGGTTCCAATTCCCCACAACTACTTTCTCTGCTTCTGATTCAGGTGGTGCATGCGGTTCCTTCACTTGAAGGATACCTTCTTTCTGTAATCCTAACAGATCTTTGCAGGCTTCCTCTTTGTTCAGACGTCCAGTTCTCGTTAACCTCCCGAGCTTCACGCAAGAATGGTCAAATATGATATCTCCAGTTGTTGACGATAGCACGTGCGAACGCGTCACCAAAAGGTACATCATATAATCTGATATATTCATGATAGCTTCCATTTTAGCATTGTCAGTAGTATCATGAAAGCTCTGTATGTGATAGAAAATATTTGTTGTGATATGCCATATGAATATGCTCTTATCGAATGGTCTCTTGTTTACTGTTGTTTCAAGTGCTTGGATCACGTCATTGAGTTTGAGTTTTTCTCGGTACCTTCCGATTGTCCATTGGCCTCTTTGATCGAACTCTTCTTGTCCTTTGATCTTATCTATCTCTCTGAGTTCTGCTACCACAAGCTCTTTCACTTTGGGATCGACGTCGATTCGATCCAAACTCAATTGCTTTCGGAGTTTCATATCCATGCCCCAATACCGGAGAATTTTGATTCGGCTGTAGTTTCGGTGCTTGGTTTGCAAGCAGAAATCTAAAAGATTGAACTGTCCCATTGTATTGGACCATCTTCTCCAAGTTGCTGATTGAGGGGCTAGAGACTGCAAGAAACCCATAAGAAAAGGAAAAGTTTCATAGTGCCTAATCATTTGGATTATAGCCCAATCTGTGTATGGTAATCTCAAGATCTGATATACCTCAATTATCAGAGATGCTATCAACACAAAATGGATAAACCCAACACTGATATTATACACAAAAGCATCCTTGAACAAGACTGAAAACCCAACTAGTGTGGCTATCAAGCTAAGTAAGCTAATACAACGAAGAATTAAACCCTTACGAGTATATACGACCGGTGCTTTCGTATAAAGTGCATCGTACATGAAACCCAGCTCAGAATCTGTAATTCTGAACACGTCTTCATAGTCACAGTCGTCGATGTATAGTTTTTGGTATTCGCAATCAGTTGGAGGATAGTAAAGCCAATTCTCTAGATGTGGTTTTAGGCAGCAAAATCTATAATAAGCTCTTAAGATCAATTTTGCCTCTGGGAGTTCGTTCTCTCCCTGTGGTAATTTGTCGAACAAACGAGCTACTTCGTGATATTTGAAGAAATCGGCAATTGTGAAGCCGAAGTTTCCGTTGAGTGCTGATTTTAGAGCCCATGATGTTTCTGCATACTTGATTATCCCAGCTAAAGACATTGGCAAGTAAAGAAACGATGTTCTTGAATTTGTCCATGACCTTATAAGAATGTAGAACATTATAGTCACTTGGATCACCAAGCTGAAAATTTGCCTCACTCCTAGCTGGTTGTCTTCGATCGAGTAGGCTGTGATCGTATCTGGATTTCCTATTTGCATGAACATCAATGGTGCCAACAATGCCTGAATTTGGGTGTGCGTGTTGCGTTGGTCTTTGCCTATTTCAATTGTCGTTAGCTTGCCCAGAACAACCGTTGCTAGTTTAGCAGCCAATAAGTAGGAAAACCAAACGGTTAAGCTGAGCTTATATCCCGGTGTGTGCCTTCGACGACATCCATTGAAAGTTAAGATAATTTGGAACATGAAGTTTGCCAATACTAGCAACTCAATGCCCCAGTAACTCCATAAGGAACTGATATCTCTTGGTATAATTTTTTCAAATAGTTCAGAAAACATGGTTTCTTCTTTCTCCTAGATACGTCGAAACGAAATGAAGAATGTTTGAAAACTGCTAAAAGATAGAACAGATTCCCATTGTTATCTCTAAGAAAAAAGAAAAGCTTTATAAGAAGATGAAGAACAAAACATATATAAAAGGCGAAAGGCGAAAGAAGCTGGAATCGAAGGTCATACCTGAAGCCAAAACTCGAAAAGAACCAATAAAATAGTCGGAAGAGGCTAATGAATGTAGAAAAGCTACTTCACATATATAACAAGATAGGAGAAGTCATCCCCAGACATATTCTTGAATTGCAAGCAAAATTTGTGAGCTTCTAGTTTAATGTATCTTGTGAGGAATTGGCATCTTCATAAGGACATTCCTTTCAAAAGAATAAGAATTGCTTACCTTGGACAAAACTTTTGGCATCTATCTTATTGTAGTCAAACAGCGTAGCTGGGGTACAGATCTGTGGCCTGAAAGTTCTTCCCACATGGGAGCTTGTGAAATAGGAGCATAATGTTATTATACTCTTTAATCTTTAGAAAATTTGAAGATCATTACAAGGAATATGGGCATGGTTTAGAACTATTTACACAGGACTTTTAAAAATAAGTATTGGTCTGTTTCATTCATTATTTGTTCCCATCGGGAGGAGAATGAAGCATTGTTTATAAGGGTGTGGAAACCTCTCCCTAGTAGACGCGTTTTAAAAACGTTGATGGAAAACCCAAAAGGGAAAGCCCAAAGAGGACAATATCTATTAGTGGTGGACTTGGGCTGTTATAAATGGTATCAGAGCCATACGGGGCGATGTGCCAGCGAGGAGGCTGAGCCTTCGGTGGGTGGACACGAGATGGTGTGCCAGCAAGGACGCTAGGTTCCGAAAGGGGGTGGATTGTGAGACCCAGTTGGTTGGAGAGGAGAACAAAGCATTTCTTATAAGGGTGTGGAAACCTCTCCCTAACAGACGCGTTTTAAAAACCTTGAGGGGAAAGCCCAAAGAGGACAATATCTATTAGCGATGGTCTTGGGCTGTTACAAATGATATTAAAGCTAGACACCGGGCGATGTGCCAGCGAGGAGGCTGAGCCCCAAAGGGGGGTGGACACGAGGCAGTATGCCAACAAGGACGCTGGACTCCGAAGGTGGGTGGATTATGAGATCCCACATTGGCTGGAAGAGGAGAACGAAATATTCTTTACAAGGGTGTGGAAACCTCCACACCCTAGCAGACGCGTTTTAAAAACCTTGAGAGGAAGCTTAAAAGGGAAAGCCTAAGGAGGACAATATCTGTTAGTGGTGCGCTTGGACTATTACAAATGGTATCAGAGCTAGACACCAAGCGGTGTGCCAGCGAGGATGCTGGGCCCCTAAGGGGGTGGATTGTGAGATCCCACATCAGTTGGAGAGGAGAACAAAACATTTTTTACAAGGGTGTGAAAACCTCCTCCTAACAGGCGCGTTTTAAAAACCTTAATGGAAAGTTCAAAGAGGACAACATCTGCTAGCAGTGGGTTTGAGCTGTGACACTATCACTATTCATTATTGATTATTGATTATTGATTATACATTATGGAAAGTGATAATTGATTATTGATTATACATTATGTTTCCATTGGCATAGCTTAGAACAAGATCAGTGAGGTTGAAGTGAGGCAGTTGAAACAAAACTGGGGTAGCCTTGTTTGACAGATGTTAAGATTCGTAGCCAGCCTTGTACAGGTAGCTTCTTGAGAAGGCTACGGAAAAACAGGTAAAAGTAATTGCATAAAGCTTGATTCATACATGGGGGAAGAAATACCTTGTTCTTCTCATTAAGTACTCTTCACAAACAAGTAACTTTAGAGTCTTGAACAGAATGTAATTTGAACCTCTGCTATGATTGATTACTTGTGATGGTTGTTTTCCCTTGACCTTTTTGATACTTTGATTCTCTAATATATAACGATTTTGGAAACCTTCCCTGATTTTGACCTCTCAGATAATTATATATTGTTTTTCTTTTAATTTAGCTTTGCAGAATGTATTCAAGTCAACAAATTGGAGTGGTTTATGTTATGAAGAACGAGGTAACTTCGATTTGCAAGTTTGTTTTTTGTTTCATTAATACTCTGCGTTAAAACGTTCGTTTGTGTTTATTTGGTCTATGAACTTCAAAATGTGTTCATGTTTAATTTTGTGTTCAATGGGTCGTCGGATTTTTTATTATTATCATTATTTATTATGTAATAGGTTTTTTTAAAAAAAATTATGAATTTATTAGATGTGAAATTGAATTTTATATATGATAGATCAAGAATTTAAAAGATACACACTCTTAAAGTTTAAAATTGATTTGAAGTTCATGTAAAGCGTAGCGGGGCCAATTTCTCATATTTATTGAGTGTGTTCCCCTTTCGTCGAGTGTATCGCCCGGTTCACGGGGTTGTTGGCCTATCAAGTACTTGCCCACTGCTTCTGCCGTGCTTGGCAGGCTTTGCACTAGTTATCCTTACTATTATATCCAACCGATCAAGAATTTAAAAGGTACACATTCTTATATTTTAAATATTTATTTGAAGTTCATGAACTTATTACACATTTTTTAGGTTCATAGACCATGTAAACTTCAAAGTAAGACTAAACGTGTAGTTTAACATTGTTTTTACATATATATTTTAAAAACAACGTGTAGTTTAGCATTGTTTTTACATATATATTTTAAAAATCTTGTCAAGTTCATTATATACATATATATACATATGTATATATATATATATATAATAATGCGTATTATTTAAATAAGGGTTATGAAATGATTAGATTTTGAATATTTATAGTAGAGTTCATAAATAATAAAATAAAGGCGAAAAGAAAATTCCTGAATATATTATTTAAAGATAAATAGAGAAAATGGGGAAGGAAATAAAGGTAAAGATAATATAATATAATTTATTTGATTTTCTATTTGAAGTTATTGTAATTGTGATTTCATTGGTTTGTATGAAAGTCTAGTTTGTTGTATTTTTATTCAAAATAAATTATAATTAAATTACGAGAAAAATAGTAAAAGAATGTATTCTTGCCTTCAATGAGTTTAAATAGAATATATTTTATGGAAATACCCAACCAAAACTAGAATGAAAAAATTAATTAATTAATTTATTAAATTGACAGCTACGTATGACAAAAAAAATATATTTTTTTTTTCAAAATATAATTCAATACTAAAAATTAGGAAATTGAACTCAAATATATAAATTTTATAAAATCGGACCGAAGAAATTATACTCACATCGTTTGAATTAATTTTTTATGTGCTCGCTCATAACTACATTTTAACGCTAAGAAAATTATTTCACATAAACCATTAATTCTAATAGTGTTTGTGAGTTTAATTGAGTAAGATTTCAACATTTTTTAGATTTAATCTAATTGTTTAGATTGTAAATTGTTCTGAATTATTCTTGTCAATTATTCAAAAAAAATTAATAAAAGAAAATTCTAGTCACGTTTATTTATTTATTTATTTGTAATTCAATTTCGTACCTATTTTGAAAATTTACCTTAAAATAGTTTTAAATGAATTTCATCCCGCGTTCTAGAATAAATAATTAAAGTATAAATATATATATATATAATCGTATTTTTAGAAAAATAAAATTTAAATTTAAATTTGTTCTATGCACCCATTCTAATTTTAAAGGAACATCAGAATAAATAATTAAAAAAAATTATGAATATAAATATATATATATATAATCGTATTTTTAGAAAAATAAAATTTAAATTTAAATTTGTTCTATGCACCCATTCTAATTTTAAAGGAACATCGGAACTAACTCCGTAAAATTTTTATTTACTTAAACATAGTCTTATCTAAATAAAGTCATAATCCAACTCAAACCGTACAGATTGGGTTTGATTGATCGGCTTGAATCAAGAATTATCTTCGGCGTACACATAGTATGTCATTTTTAATACCTCAAGCTTAAAATTCAGAATCTCAATTTTGTACCGTTCAACTCTAACATTTTCATGTTATTAGTAGAATAGTGTTTAACTTTGAAATTTATATTTAAAATTTATATTATTAGACGATCGCAAAAAATGTACGATATTAACTATATATTATTTTAGATTTTTAGTTTCTCTATTTGATTCGATTCATTCGCATGCCTTTCAATTATTTGAGTCTGAGATGCCAATAATTGCAAACAAATATATTTTCTATTTTTTATTTTATTTTTTTTATCTTAAAATTTTTTTTATGCAAGCATTTTCAATCCAAACGTATTAAATCCATTTCCTTTTTTTTTTTTTTTTTTTATAAATAATAAATCCAAACTTTTTTGGTAGTCAATTGTGGCAATGATTGGTGCTTATGTGGACCAATCACTGATGAGGTCCCACCCTACGAAATCACATGACGTCCTCATCTGATTGCTTCTCCCATAGAGAACATTTTAACTCCCGTCTACGTGTCAGTCACCACTTGGGAATCAGCGGGTCCCACACACATGCAAATAATCCGAATCTCTGCCACGTTGTACTACTGCGTTTCGAAATGACAGAAGTACCCCTTCAAAGATTTCCATTTACGACGCTGGCCAAACTCGTTATTCAAAGGGCATTATAGTAACTCCGCTTTTTCTTGCTTTTTTTTTTTTTTTTCTCTTTTTTTGGTTAAAATAAAAAATAAAGTTTAAATTAATACAAATTATTAAGTTTATATGATCATAAATATTGGAAAATAGATGGTAGATAAATTAAAGATAATAATAATGGCAATAAACCACAATTTATTAAATCAAAATGGTATAAAATTTATGGTCCCAATTAATTAAATAATTGTAAATAATTTAAAATTTACTTCCAATAATAAAATTACAATAATTATCTTTCCTATTTAATAGAGAAATTAACATAATTCAATTAAATGTGTGCTTACCAATTAAGAATTGCATAATAATATTTTATTTTGTTAAATTATAATTTTTTTTAAGAGAAAAAAAGAATTTAATTTATTTATAATTTCCCGCTCTTCCGTTGTTTAGATTTTTATGTTGCTACAGAATATGATGGTTCTAAAGAATACTCGTGTGATGTTCCATGTTGGTTGGGAAAGAGAACAAAACACCATTTATAAGGATTTGGAAACCTTCCCCTAGTAGACGCGTTTTAAAGCCTTGAGGGGAAGCCCGAAAGGGAAAACCCAAAGAGTACAATATCGGCTGATGGTGGATCTGGACTGTTACAACCTGTCTTATATTATGCCTGAAATACACACCTAATTTAAAATGGTACGGATGAGACGATTCATGTTTTGTCTACCCTCTGTACTATCCCAAGATTCTTTCATTTTAATGAAGCGTTAGTTTATTTATGCATCAGTATACAAAGATCTCGTTAATAATATCGTGATTTAGCAGTGTATACAGTTTAGTTTGATTGGAAAAATCTTTTAGACTAACTCGAAATTTTGGGTTGGTTAGGTTGGTGACTCGAGCAATCCAAATTGAGTTCATAATCCAACCCAAATCGGTTGACGGGTTTTTTTAATTATCTAAAAAAAATTCAATTTATCAATAATACACGTTACATCAATAAATAAAATTTGTTGAAAATCAAATATCAAACATTTCCAAATCACATTTTATCACTACGGTTACAAAATTTTAGATATCCTTAAGGTGTAATCAATTTTCGAGTGGGTTGGGTTGACTCGATCAGAAAAAAGTCAACCCTTGAGTCCAAATTTTCAATTTTCCAAAAATTTAGTCCATCCAAAATAAATTTTTTTAACCCAACTTTTACGATATGGGTTTCAATTTTCGAGAAAAAGTCAACCCTGGGTCGGATTATTAAGTCATACGAACACCACTTCCCCGTAATACACAAACAATGACAGTTATTCATATAGATTCTTATTGAGGGACCCACAATCAAAATCTATTTGTTCTAATGCAAAATCAGTTCAGTTAAGCATAAAAAAGGCCTATTTTATTCATTATGCTTAATTTCTAAAATTAGAGAGAAAATTAAAAAATATATATATAAAAGAAAAATTGTCTATTTATGATCAAACCACACGTGCCGTCGCACGTGAATGTAGCCGGCAAATTGGATTGGATTCAGCCAACCCGACCCGAACGGCGGTAAGAATTTTACCAAATCTGTCCCTATATATTTCTTTCTCTCTCTCTCTCCTCTTTTTTTTTTTCTTTTTTTTTATTTACTTAAAATAATTTTTTTTTGGAGTTTTCAGAATCTCCGTTGTCTTTTGCATTCCTAATTTCCTATCCATTTCGGTCGCAGATCGTCGTTCTAGGGTTTCGTTCTTGTATTAATTTTGAAGCTCTGTGTGGATTTGTTTCGCCATTGATTTCAGTTTTTCACTATCGGTGAAGGGGAAACGAGAGGAAGAATTTGATGGTGCAGTTGATGAAATCTGGGAATCGCTCTCTGGAGCCGGATATGGCGTCGCTTTGGGACAAGGTGCCGGTTAAGCTGGAGATCGAGGACTCTCTTGAAGAGGAGCATGGTCCTCTCTCCAAGCGATCGAAAACGGCGACGTCGTTTTCACCGGTATGTGGAATCGGTTTTTCTTCTGCTTGGTTACGAGTAAATGTTCGGGGGAAATTTGTTATCCTTGGAACTATTTTCAGAAGATGAATGTTATGTATTTGAACCACGAAGTTGAACGTTTAACCTGATTGTTTTTCTTCGTCCATTTTTTTAAAAATGGGGATTGATCTTCTTCTGTATGCCTTTTGGTATCCTAGTTGTGTGATTTATGAGAATGTTCTTCTCATTCTCTGTGGTGATTTTTATTGTTGAAGCATTGCGGTGAATTTTTATTTTTTTATTTTTTTTATTTTTATAATTTGTGATTTTCTCATCGCTTGATATGATTTTGGTTTTTCGTTTTTTTTTTGTTTTCTGTTTTTGCATGATCTTGTCAAACGAGAAACAACAGAGTGATGGTACCGATGATTTTCCTGTGCCGCCTGCTCAATACAATCCTCTTGATGAGCCTAGCCCTCTTGGTTTGCGGTTGAGGAAGAGCCCTTCACTGTTGGATCTAATTCAAATGAAGCTTTCTCAATCAACTGCTGCTTCAACTGATGTGGCGGAATGTGAAAGCTTTAACTCTTCAATGAAAACGGAGAATAATTGCACTTCTATTCAGAGCTCTACTGACAAGCTGAAAGCTTCAAACTTTCCTGCATCGCTTCTACAAATTGGTGGTTGGGAGGTACAACATATCTCCCCTGTGTCTCTAGTAATTAAACATGTGGATATCAAGTAAGTCAGGTCTTGTTTATTGACAGTATAAATCAAGATATGAAGGTGATTTGGTGGCAAAATGTTACTTTGCTAAGCATAAGCTTGTATGGGAAATTCTTGAAGGTGGGTTGAAGAGTAAAATAGAAGTTCAGTGGTCTGATATTATGGCCTTAAAGGCACACTGCCCCGATAATGGACCTGGTACTCTGAATGTGGTGGTACGCACCTCTTATTTTTTCGTCAATGCCTGCCTTGCGCATTGCGCTCTCTCTTATTTTTTCGTCAATGCCTGCCTTGCGCATTGCGCTCTCTCTTATTTTTTCGTTAATGCCTGCCTTGCGCGCTTTCTCTTATTTTTTCGTTAATGCCTGCCTTGCGCGCTTTCTCTTAGCTTAATGCTCGAGAGTGTATTTATGTGGAGGACTTCTTGCTTTTATCCAATGACTGCCTACTTTCATTTTTTGATTGTCTTATCTGTAGTTGGCTCGACAGCCTCTTTTCTTCCGGGAGATGAACCCTCAACCAAGAAAACACACATTATGGCAGGCAACTGCTGACTTTACTGATGGCCAGGCTACTATGCACAGGTAACGCTTGTGATTTTACCATCTTTGAAGCATGTCGAATTTTATGCTCAAAGCTTTCAGTTTTGTGCTCTCCTCATAAACTTAGTTCCCCATCAAAATCAGTGATGGAAAGTTCTCTATATTGACTATTATGGACGTTCTTCATGTCTTTTGTACTTAATTTTTTTAGTAGAGGAAGTTCTGTTTTGCTATATTATGTTTAGATTCAAGAGTGGGAAATTTGAATATGTTGTCGTTTCATTATCATTTCCCTCAATTGCTTTCGAGTGCTGACTCACCAATTGGGTGCATAAAACACGTCTTTCTTTGACCATGGAATATTCTCTTTTGCTGGCAACTTTCCATCTTTTGAGAAGAAAGGAAATGTAGATCCACTGAAGAATATGTGGACCTGAGAGACAACTTTCTAGATGACATGGTTTTTATGAGGATTCTCCCTATCATTCTCCATTTGTCCCTTTTTCTTTTTAGCTTGGATGAGAAAATTAATATCTTCCTTGCTCAAAGCTGAACATATAAGATGCATACGCATGCCTGAATATATCACTTGCATGGATAAAAAGTATTCAATAAAAATGATTTATTTTCCTCATGTAAGGACAACTCTACATGTCTCGGACTCTGGACTTCGGTTATAATCATAATGGAAATCTAATTTTGTGATTGTTAGGCAACATTTTCTGCAATGTCCTCAAGGGTTGTTGAACAAACACTTCGAAAAGCTAATCCAGTGCGATGTGCGTCTTAACTTTTTAAGCCGGCAACCAGAGATAGTTTTGGATTCACCATATTTTGATCGAAGGGTTTCTGTTTTTGAGGATCCAGAACACCAAGCAGAAACTAGCAAAGGATCAACTGTATCTGTTCTGACAGACGGTGCCTCACCATCTCCTCAGCAATCATCCTTGAAGATAGAACAACAAGACTCTACTTGTACGACAGTGGAACATCACTCTCATGAAGCCCCATCACCTTCCTCAGGTGACTTTTTATGGATCTGCTTTTTGTTATATGTGTTTTAGTGAATACGTTTTACATCCCTTTTTTTTTTTTTTTCTTTTGCATTTATTATTAATTGATTATTTTATTTAGATATTATTGAATAAGTTAAAAAGTAATATAGAATTGGGCCCTACAGAGAGAATCTCTTTGACTTCAACATTGGTTATAACTTTTGATAAATGGAAAAAAGAGATGATGAACGAAGGGAGGCCCAGCAATCTATCCACCTCATCACAATATCATCTCTACTTGACAAAAAATATCTTATATAGCTTGTTGACTTAAATTGATTTGCTTTCAAAAGGAATTCATTCAAGAAAGATTAGTTTAGAGAAGAATTTAGTATGTTTTTTCCACGCCATGTTTCTGCTAATGAATTATGTGTTTTGTCTTGGTTTATTCATGTTATTTAATTGAATGCAAAAGGGAAGCAAGTCTTTTAGTTCATAAATTCTTGGTGTGTCACATCATGATTTGAATGAATGGTCAATATTCCTGGTCATCGATATCTTTTGTAATTTGTTTCTGGAATCTTGGCGTTATTTTCTAGGGTTCTATCAGGAATTAGCGAACGTTTGCTTGTAATAAAATATCTTTGCTGTTCCTTTGTTACTAATCAAAGACAGAATCTTTTGCAGCCGAAGCAAGTGCAAATTTTGAAGTTGGTAGTTCTAGAAGCTCAAGAAATTGGGGACAAATGAAAGTTCCTGGGCTCCACCCGTCCATGTCGATGAGCGATCTCGTGAATCATATTGGGCACTGCATTACAGAGCAGATGACAGCGGCAAATCCATCATTTTCTGATCAAGGACCAGATTGCCAGGACATACTAGAGGATATTGCACAGTATTTACTGACAGACAACCAATCTACAACTTCTGATGAGAAATCTCTCATGAAAAGGGTCAATTCTCTCTGTTGTCTCTTGCAGAAAGACCCAACCAATACCACAACTCAGAATTCACAGTTCGATGAAGAAAGTCGTGGCGAAGCACCTGATGACAAGAAGAGCTACACAACTGATAACATGTCGAAAAGCGATGTCAAAGCTTTTGCAGAGGACGTAAAAGATAACGCTGGCAGTAAGCAGGCAATCGGTATGTCTAGGAAGGATTCATTCAGTGAGCTGCTGTTGCATCTTCCTCGAATCGCATCTATTCCAAAGTTTTTGTTCAACATCTCTGAGGAAGACGATGAAAATTAAGTAGTCTGGCTGAAATGTTTCTGTATATTGTTTCAGAAATCGGCAACAGAGGACGGTTTTGAAAGCGTTCGACAAATTCCTCATGGGATTCTGAAATATATATATTGATGAAGAATCCTGCATGTGTTATTCATGTATTTAGGCATTTGATGTATGTCTACAGCTGTTTTAATTCTTTCCTCTGTAATGTTATGAGACAGTCCCCACCTTACATAAGTTGTAAATTGAATATCCTTTGGTTAATCAATTCTATTTTAGAGCTTATACAACTTCAAACTAGATGTCTTATTTCATTGTTATTAATTCATTTTTATTTTTATTTTTATTTTTTAAAATTAATTTTTGTAATATTCTACTCTTCCTTTTGTAATAATTCCTTTTGTTTTATTATTTATTTTTTAAAAAAACCAAGCTAATTTTTTCTTTATTATTATTTAGAGTTCTGGAAGTTGAAAAGTTTATAAGAAAATAATTGTAAATTTCAAGAACAAAAATCAATGGTTGATGTATAGGGCCAAATTTATTTTATTTTGATCCAAACTTTTGACCAATTTAGATTCAAATGCTTTATTTTCTTTTCAATCCTAAACTTAGAGCTTCATATTTGGAAGAAAAAAAAAAAACACGAACTCGAGTTTCGCTTGGTGGGCCAGGAATGCCTGACTTATCAATTTTTCTGGTAAACTACTGAGAGCTCATGTAGCCCATGTCGGATTAATCGTATTCTAGGCCAGAACAATGAACCTATTCCAAGTGGCTCATTTCCTATATGAGAAACCCATGTATGAACAAAGATTAATTTTACTTCCCCACCTACCTACTCTAGGTTAGGGCATAGATCTTGGTGGGGAAGTTATAGACACATTTCCGTACTTTGTGTTTGGAGTACTTCACTTAATTTCCTCTGCAGTATTGAGTTTTGGCGGTATTTATCATGCACTTCTGGGACCCGAGACCCTTGAAATCAAGCATTTTGAAGATTTAGTGTAATCAAGTTCCACATTTCAAAACCATACCTAATAAATTGATATCGAAACACAAAACAATACTAATTTCACCTAAATTTTACATTTCAGACGTAAGAAAAAATAACATAAGAAATAAGCAATAAGCGATAAAGTAAAAATAAATTTATACTTGTACCCTAAATTTTATAGGAAGAGTTGTAACAACAACAAAACCAAAAAAAAAAAAAAAACTAAACTAGTAATTGAATCCAATCCATAAGCATGAGACAATTCAATTTTTTGAAGTAATAAAGTTCAGAAGTTCTTATATTAATATATATATATATATATATATATATATATATATATATATATGGAAGTCAAGTAGAGTCAAATTAAAGACTAGGGGTGGCAATAATATTCACAGTTTTCCACACTTGAAGGTTAAATATTTACAGAGAGAGAGAGAGAGATGGGTATAAAGTGAGGGGGTTAAAAAAAGCTCATCCACCATCATTTGTACAAAAAGAAAAATAAAAAAAAAGTTCACCTCCCAACAATTGTTCTTCAATGTTATTGATATCTACATTTGGGATCTTCCATCATGTCAGTCGCTTGTTTGCAGGGAGATCAGGAAGCTGTTGAATGAATAGCAGTATCCGGTAACATCGCTACGGTTACTATAAAATATTCACATCCGACGGGCAGACTGTACGGGTTCAAAGATAAACCTGAATTCAAGGTCAACCTATCAGTCCCCGAGTCGGAGATCGCACAATCAGTTTGATCCACCCTACCGTGATCACGCCGAGGAGGAGGCGATGGTTTCACAATCTGGCGTTCAATGTGAACAACCTGCCCAACAATGTAGTTAGGCCGGGTAAGGAGATTGTCTGCAAATAAAGCCACAGATTCAGCAGAAAGGTAGTAGTTGGCGCAGTTCCGATTGATTGCCTCGTAATATCCAGCTGCATTCCGAACAAACGCAGCAATCTCGTGGACTTTCATGCGACCAAACGAAATCTTTTCCTTGTTTGCCTGTTTCAAAGCTCAAATCGAGGTTACATAAAACCCGACAATCATAAACCAAGGATATATTCGAACAGTATAGGTAGGTGGATCATACAAACCATTCTTAAAACCTATAAATTTTTTTTGAGTATGTTGAGGATGGTTGGGAGGGAGTCCAACTTTTTCAAAAGATTCCAAAGCGCATATTAGCTCATTTAGGGAATGATCGTGGGTTTACAAGTAAAGAAATACATCTCCATTGGTACGAAGCCTTTTGGGGAAGCCCAAAGTAGAGCCATGAGAGCTTATGCTCAATGGACGACAATATTATACTAAAGTATTTAGGGAGGGAGCTCATAATGGAGGTTTACCTGCTTCTCAAGTTGATGCTTTGAGTACAAAGTTTTAACAAGCTCTTCCTTTTCTTCTAGTTCTTTGACAAGTTGTTCGTTCGCAGCTTCAAGCTTCGGGTATTTTTCAAGCAGTTCTTCACGTTCTTTGACCAAAATTCCGACCCTCTCTGCTATAGCCCAGATGCATTGGCGGAATTCATTGGTGCCATCGTTTTCATTGTCGCTAACAGAACTAAAAGAATTACAGGTTAGTTTTCATTAATGAAATCAATAACTGATAAAACATTGCATAAAATGGATACTTGCACAAGAAAATCCCTAGAATCCAGAATTAAAGCTGGATGGAAAATAGAAAAAAGTTACATTTACAAGTCCAGCCATCTCTCTATAGTTCTTTTTTCCTGGATCATAGAAGAACTAATCTCGTAACTAAGAGGATTCTTATGGAATTTATACGAGGAGAACAGTTTATAAGGGTGTGGAAACCTCTCCCTAGCAGACACATTTTAAAACCTTGAGGGGAAGCCCAAAAGGAAAAGCATAAAGAAAGACAATATCTGCTGGGGGTGGACTTGGACTGTTACAAATGGAATCAAAGCCAGATACCAAGCGGTGTGCCAGCGAGAACGCTGGCCTCCAAGGAGAGAATTGTGAGATCCCACATCGGTTAGTGAGGAGAACGAAACATTCTTTATAAGAAACCTCTTCCTAGCAGACACGTTTTAAAACCTTGAGGGAAGCCCGAAAGGGAAAACCTAAAGAGGACAATATCTGCTAGCGGTGGACTTGGGCATGCGGTGAACTTGGGCATGTAATACATTATATAAATAACTGACAATATGGCTAGAAGTCATTCAAACATCAGGAAACTACCTTCAAAGTTCCGTATGATAGTTTATCCATTTAATAGCAAAAGTAAAATTAATAGTGCCCATAAAGGACGGAGAAAGCAAATATGTTTGATCAGATTCATCATCCAAGAACCTAAAACTATAGTACTAGTGCATTTAAACATATAAGAAATATATAAAGAAAAAAACTGAAACAGCAGAAATTCATTCATTGGCAGATTACAACAGAATACAAGACAAGAAACAAGGTTGCATTTGATCCTCTCTTTTTAATGTGGGTAAAGGGGAATGGTTTGGAAATCAGCAACTGTGCAAAAAATCAAGTAACTTACTTGGCTAAAGATTGTGCTAAAGTGCGTAAGGAATGAGCAAAAGCAGCCACTCCACTTGGAGCAAAAACATAAGTTTTTAGTCTTTCAACATGGCCCCGCATTTTCACAGCTGATGCACGAAGTGCATTATACTCTGAAGCCCTACGGGAAGCTGCACAAAGATGAGTTTGAGCCTCCTCCCTCGCTTCATGCAGACAATTCTCCAAGTGGGCACAATTCATCTGCAAGGATGGATAAAGAATAATTTACAACAACATAAGAACCCGAAAAGAAAATCTGCATTTGACCAGAAAAAGAGTCGTTGACCATGACAATGAAAACTAAGATAGGAAAAAATAATAAATAAATAAATAAACCACTTTTTCAACAGGTAAATATGATTTAATTTTCTTTTTAACAACAAACTTTTGATTGATAGATGAAAGGAATATCAAAGTTCAAGGATACAAACTCTCATCGGGAGTGAGAAAGAAAAAAAAAAACGATAACAGTACAACCAACCAAAGAGAGCAAAACAAGCACTCCAAACCAAAGAAACAACCAAACAAAACTAAGGTACCAACCACTGATTCCTGAAGAAAACAAACAATAGAAAAAACAGAACATTTGAAGATAAGTATCACAAGCACAGCTATCACACTCGTTTGGTCATTTAAAGGGAGAGAAATCAAATAGCATTGGAAGATAAATCGGAATCATTTGAACTCTTTTGCAACAATGTACAGTACAATACACTTAAAAGGACTTTCAAAGTACTCTATCATCATCAACGAAAAGCCTAGAGGAAAAATCTTCCCATTGAGATCTTTGCCAAGGTGATCCACTCTCACCTCTCCTTTTCATTATTGTCATGGATTGTTTGAGCAGAGAATATTATCTCTTAGGGACGACAAAGGGTTTAAAAGTAGGTAAAGGGCCTCTTGGTTTATCTATCATGCATCTATAATACGAGGATGATACAGTTTTATTTTCCTCCCAAAATGATCTGCATCTCGGTAATCTGTTTCATACCATCAGAACTTTTGAGGAAGAATCTGGGCTTAATATACACTGCCATAAATTAGATTTTAGGGGTAAATCTTGATCCTTGCTGTCTTCATCAATTATGGTCCATTTGGATAGGATAAAACTCTCTTTTGAATATATCTTGTTCTCTGTGATATTCCCCTAGGGAAGGGAACAATGAAGATAAATTGAGTCAACTCGTCAACTGGGAGGAATTGGCTCCTTGCCACAGGAAAGGGGAGGAATAAGTGGGTTGAAACCTAAGACAGAAGAAACTGGTCTTTGGAACAGAACAATTAAACTTGTGAGAAGGATGGTTACCAGAAGGAAATATGATAGCTGTTGTAGCTTGGAGTAGGATTGTGAAACTTCGATGTAGGTGATGTTGGATTGAAATGTTAGTTGGGCGGTTGGTTGTAATCTAGTCATTAAGGCTACTTATTTGGAGTAGCGTTAGTTATTTGAAACATGCCATTATAGGATCTGAGCAAGCGAATTGTACGGTTAGGCTATCAACTAATATAAATACTAATTATCGTTTGTACTTTTGGATTACTTGATGAATAAGATTAACTCATTTTTTGGTTTACACCAAATTTATATTCCTTATTTAGGGATCGCCTGCCATAAAGGTTATGAAGGAGTCACAGGCACAGTTCCAGAAAATAAAGCACACAGACAAAACTAGTCAGCTGGACACTTTCACTACGAAAAAGGAAAGTTAAAAGGGTATCCTCCAGACACAACCATGCTACTGCTAAAAAACTTCACTGGACACATGTATAAAAGAAATAGAATAGTTACAACCAAACGTCGGTCAAATGCCTAATTTTTCCCTATAAGTTCTCTTGTTTATTTTCAATTAGGGTGCATTGACAAGCTGTTCAAGCATTGAACCGAAAGCTATAGGGTTAATTCCCATTGGTAAGCCACCACAAACAACTGGACCATTGCTTCCCTTCCCCAATCTGGTTCGAGAAAACCCATGAAATAGCCAACGTTTCTAATAGCTGTTTCCAGCAGCTACTTAAAAAAATGCAATGAAGGAAGAGATAGTTCCAATTTCGTAGGTATTTCATCAAGAACCATCACTAGTTCATGAAGAACACATCCTTGTAAGCCACCCAAAACTTTTAGTCAGTCTTACTATGAAAGATTTAGTGCCAAATCAAATGAGCTCTCTCAAAATCTCAAACTGGAATTGAACTGATCTAATAATCTGCGGATCTTAAGAGAGGCACTAGCAAGGGTCTTTTCTCGAGTGCCATGCCAGGTAAGAGTGGAGATGATACAGGAACTTATACGGAAACCGCTTAACTGAAATTATCACACCTTGACAACAACTAATGCACATTTTGGCACCTTCCCTCAGCTAGCAATAGTAATTAAACAGAACTCGCTAGCATCTATCCACACTCCAAGGAAAGAGAGCGGACTAAAACAAATATCCATTATCATCAGAAGTTAACCTAGCCTCAAAAGATAACTTCTAACAAATTTCCCCAAGGAGCTAGATCTTGGTCACAAAACATTGACAACCAGTATAAGACTGCTAACTTAAAATGCTTAAAAGAATCCGTAGTATAAATTAGTAAGGTGATCGAACAAATCTGGTTCAAACCTCGAAGTTATTATTTATCTAACCTCCATCTGTGTCCATTTATGTTCACGTAAACCAAGGCTCAATCATAACAAGACAAGAAGGCTAAAGGAACCATGCATATAAAAGGAAAGGAAATGGTTGGATGGATAAAGGTCAGAAATGTACGAGAGAAAGCTATAAGACAATGAAAAGATAAAAAAACATAGAACGCAAGCTTGTCAACGCATTGGTCGTTAGTTAAAAACGAAGTTCCAAGGGAGAGAAACCTCTAATGAAAGGGAATAGAAGAAGGAACAATAAAATTAGTACCTGAGATTCATCAAGCAGCTTCCTACTAGCTTCCAACTCTATCTTCAGTGAGGCAACCTCCTCCATAGCATCTTTAAGTTTTGTCTCAGTTTCATTCAACAGATTAGTCTTGTCCGCCAGTGCATCTCGTAACTCCAGCAGAAGGCCATTCTGAAGATTAGATTCCAAATTGGGATCTTCTACTGTTTCACACGGTAAAACATTCAGAGACCGAGGCATGCTCTCAGCAGTGGAACTGTTCGTCAGAGATATTCCCATCTGTCCTACTTTATCTCTCACATATTTATCATTGTCTTGAAATTCTTCACGATTTGGCTCCATCATTGAAGAATCCAAATGAGGGTTCTGATCGCCACGGGAATCCATCATATTTTCATCAACTGCTTCTCGAGCTCTACCAGGCTGTCCAGCAAAAAGCCCCAGCTTTACATCCAGTGAATTAGAGATGCAAGAAACCTCATCCATTGGCTCTGTAGTAGAAATACAAGGTGCAGGGGATTCTAGACAGCCAATAACTCGTGGCTTGCAATCATCACTCTTTTCAGCCAAAACTGAAAAATCAGACATGTCATTATTTGAGAGATTTTGCCCCCGCAAATAATGATCTGACAGCCTTTGTTCCAATTCTTTAATGCGTCTTTCATATGATTCACACTGCATCTGCTTAGTTTTAAGCATTAATTGAAGTTGTTTTCCATATTCATCTTTAAGACGCAAGGCTTCAGCTGTTTTCTCAGCAGCATTCTTTAAGATACTGTCTATTTTGCTGTCGTCATTTAAATCACATTCGGGAGAGAATGAACAGATAAAGGCTAATGCAGAAGCAAGATCAGCTTTCAATTTTGCATTTTCAACTTCCATCTTGCTGGTTCCAGAAATCTCTACTAACTCAGAACCTTTGGCAAGCTCCCCAGAGACATAACTCTCAAAGGTGCCCTTCGAAATTTCTTCAGCCTCAACAGAACTCAAAGCTCCAACTGACTTCGTAAAGGAATCCTTAGGGCCTCCTTGCTTCTCACTTTTCGAAGGGAATCCTAACAAGTACTCAGGAGCATAATGGTCAAGGTCTGAAATATCAACGTTAATTAAACGGTCGTCATAAGGAGTTATATGAACATCACACGGGTTAGGCATATCATTTAATCCCATGGATTCTATTACATCTCTTGGAAAGTATCCACTATGCTCTGTCAGAAACATTTCACGTCTTCTAACCTCATCCTCCCTCTTTCTTGCAAGCCTTTCAGCCATTTGACCAGCCATACCCATGTAAAGCTTCATGCAGGCTTTCCTTCTCACAACTTCAGAAAGACAAGCTCTATAGGCTGGACCGATCCCTCGCACCAACTTTAGGTCCATAAATAGGTCCTCCTGACGTCCCATTGCCTCTTTAAAAACAGGAAACTGTAGTTTGACATCCTTGATGATGTAAGAGTTATAAGCAATCTTTTGCATGTAATGGTGCAAGAAGTTGTTCATTTGAATCTTTTTATCCTTACAGACATCAAGCAGTTTGGAAACTGCACGATCACAAGCTTGCATTCTTGGCAGATGATTTTTGTCATGAACATCATACATAGGACCTAGGGCCGAGACCGCATCATGAGGGCGAAGTGAGGAAGATAACTGACAAGATAGGCAATCATCCACCAGTTTCTTAACAGTATCAACATCTTTGCTGCATTATTATGCACAAATAAAATTTTAGAGTCATTGTAAATACACTTCGACAATGAATAACTACTACAATAGACATGTAAACATGCTTGAGTTATGGCATAAGTAAACAGAAGCTAACCTCAAGGATTGCATTATACTCTTCTGTTCATCGATATACCGCTGATGCTCCTTAATATTCAGTTCCAAATTCTTGATAGAGAAAGAAGCCCTGCTGGAAAATAAATCTTCAACTTTTCGCTTAACCTCGTTAAACATTGCCTTGAATTGAAAAACTTTGTTCTCAAACTGGCTGTGCGAACTGCTGCAATTTTCTGCTGACTTCCGCAAACTATCCTCCTTAACAAAATCCAATAAGCACTTGCAATTCGCTGTTTGTAAGGCAGGATGAAGCTTAACAGACCGCAATTTCTCAATGTCTCTACCCAAGTTAACCAACAGATCAGTATGAACCCGATGCTGCAGCGAATAACGCCTCATGAAATCTGTGTAGTTCTGATTAATCATTTTAAAGTATTGATCCAAATTACCCTTTGCAACCTCTAAAGCTCTCTCTTGAACCTTCTGCTCTCTTAAAAGCCTCTCACAGTAATCAAACTTCATCATCGTACTACTATATATTGTATGAGCCTTGTGGTAATGGTAACGAAACTCCCTCTCATAAGAAGGCAAAGCCTTCAAAGCTGGGTCCGAGGCATCATCTAAAGGATGGGAATCTTGTGAAGTTGAAGGTGATGGTGGTTCTGCAATATCAAGGATATCAATCTGCTCCGGTGGAGGTGGCAATGCATTGCTTTGTAGCCTGGATCGATCAAACAAGAAAACTTCCCGATCATCTGCTGGAAGCTTGTAAACGGAAAGGGGTCGCTGAGATTCCAGTCTAACATCCAATGAGAGAATAAACTGATCGTTGCAGTTAATCCCCGTGACCGATTCAATCAAGCGCATCACATCCTCAACCAGCATACCCTCATAACAATCAAGCTGAAAGGAGTGTCCATTTTCAGAAACATGAACCAGCAATTTTCCGCTGTTTGCACCAGCATCTGTCACGCTTGAGCTCATCTTATCCGCAATGAAGAATCTCAACCACAGGTTCCCACGGCCAAATTAAACCCTTCTGTCACACAAAAGAGATATCAAACCCAAACGTGAAGAACCTATCCGTCGTCAATGGCCGAGGCACGGCAAGGAAAGTCAAATCGGCCGTTTCCGCCCTTTCTGCTACACTTCAGAAGTCCATCATTTAAACCTTAACCCTCAACTTAGATCCGAAATCTCAAATCACTACTTCACTGCTAAAGTAGCTTGATCTAAAATCCCTAAAAATCTAATATCATTTACGAAGTTTATCGACCTTCAATACTACTCGATTCTAAACCTAACCACAACCTTCAATCGATGACCCCAATCCCCAGCAACAAACCAAGAAGAACTAGCAAAATCGGCTCGATTCGAAAGTCCCACCCGGTCCCAGTAAGACCCTACTAATCGCCGACCTAGCCAAAACAAAATCCAACCCGAAAACCAGAATTTTCGCCGAAGATATCTTGATATCCGTCCTCTTTACAAACTTCCTCAGATGAACACGAAAACAGGAACGAATCAAAACCAAAAGCCTAAACTCTAGGGTTGACGAAAATGACCAACAACAGAAGAAGATAAAGATAATCCGAACCGATAACGTGGAAAGAAGTAAGTACAAGAATTTTGATTCTCAGCACAAGAAAACTTCTACGAAACCTTGTAGCAAGATCATACTTGTGATAAATTACACAAATGTGTAGATAAAATCAACGTTTTTGTGTGTGTGTGTTCGATAATCATCAACGAATTTGCTTCTGGTTCTCTCTCTTTCGCTGTCGCTTTGAATATTAAAAAAGCATGAAGGAAGCTTCCATGGCGGCCACCACCGTCTAACAGAACAGCTTCTTCTTCTTCTCTCTCTCTCTATCTCTCTTCGAAGTCTCGCCGTACGAAACTTGAATGAAGCAAAATAAGGAAAGCAGGATGGCCTTGCTGTCGCAAACACTCTTAATTATTACATAAATTAAATGCCATAATTTTATTTTAATAAGATACAGAATAACTAAATTAAGTAATCCATAAATTACAAATTACCCATTTTGTCCCATTTATTAAATAAATAAATAAATAAAAACTTCTCAACGGCTTGCAATGATATGATATTGTCTACTTTGAGCATAAATTGTCAGAGCTTTGCTTTGGGTTTTACCACGACTCTTCACAATGATACGATATTGTCCACTTTGAGCCTAACCATTCCGGGCTTTGCTTTGAGTTTCCCAACGACTCTCTGCAATGATATAATATTATTGTCTACTTTGAGCATAACTTTCATTGATTTGTTTTGGGTTTCCTAAACGGGCTCGGGAGAAAATATTTTTTTATTATAAATCCACGATCATTTCCTAAATTAGTCTGTACGACTTTCATCATCTGACACTTTGTCACCTATTTCAACCAAATTTGAGATTTTTTTTTTCTCTATTTTTGTTTTTAATATTATTTTATTTCTAAATATATAAAAGAATATATAATATAATATAATATAATTTGACGTATGTTTAAATAATTTAAATTTTAATATTACAACACAGTTATCAACGATCTATTTATAATAGAAAAAGAATAAGGTAAGAAAATTCCTCTATTCTCTGTTCCTCGCCCTATTTGTTATGAATCTTTTTGAGATCAACCCAAATTAAATAAACATTTCTAGAACGTTTTTGGTGTACAAATCCCTTGAAATGTTCGATGAAAAACCAGATGGGGTGACTACTAATTAAGGTTTTTGTTTATAATATATTTAAAAGAACTGTCCAATATTTTAATATATTTTTTACTTTAAATGTAGTTTTGAAACGCTTATAAAAGAGTTCAAAAGTAATATTATAAAAAATTATGAATATTTTTTATAATTTAATTTAATTTAATAAAACATTTAAAATTATAAAGAATATATTGTAGCTAAATAAACCTTAAATATTCCCGTAAAAAAAAATTGTTTATTTTTGCGTAAATTCTACTTCTCCCGATTTTTCTCCACTTTTTGTTTTTATTTTTTATTTTAATTTTTTTTAATAAAGGGATAATTTTAAATATAAAAAGATTATAAAATATAATAGGTAATAAAAAAATATATATAATTATATGTCTAACGAACATAATTTTAAAATTTTAAATTTTAATATTACAAAATAGATATCAATAACTTATTTATAATAATAATAATAATAAATGTATAAATATAAAAATGAAGAAATGAATAATTAGGGTGGGCAGAAACGAGAGAATGAATTCGAATGATGAGAGGGAAATTTGGAGCTAGATAGAACTTTGGCTAAGACTATCCAAATAAGTGGTCTTACTATTGGCTCGACCGGAAGACTTGACTTATGTATGACGACATGTGCTTAGTGTCCCTACTTGTGTCATTTATACTTTATATTATATGATGATGTTATATAATCATGTGACGATATTATATGATGGTGTGATGTTGTTATATGATGATATGAGATGATGACATGATGATTTTAGATGCATGATAATCATATGACTTAATATGATGTTATTTCATATTAAAATAATGTGTGAATGATGTATAGAGTTGTGTCATAGAATGATTTAAAGATTAAAAAAAAAAAAACTATAGGGACCTCATGCATATTGTGTGTTCATATACATAGGATTACTTCCCTATTTATGATGATAAGTACGGACGCGTACATTATGATGATGATGATGATCATCATCATGTCTAGGATGATACACGAAAGTTTGCTGACCTCCGGACGTCGCTATAGACAACTAGCTCGACTAGATGGGTCTAGGGGGTGTAAACTATCTAGGGATCCACGATCGCATGCGTGGGTCGTGTGTAGGAAAGTATTATACATCCAATTTTGTCAGGACTGGAGGCCATCCCTACGAACTTAAAAGTTAAGTGTATTTTACTTGAAGTGATTTCATGTTGGGCGACTTCATAAAAAAAATATGTGAGTGAAAACAAACTATGCTGAAAAGACCTGTGTTGGTCTACGGGAATTGGCACACTTGTGTCGAATACAGATAAGAATCCTGGGCACGGGACGTTACGCAGAATGAAATAAATAAAAATTTTATAAACCACATGATAAAAAATTATCCTATCGTCGTCTCTGTCACCGTTGTCGATTCTTGTTTTAATACTTATTCTTGTTCGTTGTCCCGACTTGAAAAGACATACCAAAAATTTCCACAAGTTGTGGCAGCTGCCATGGCTGCTTGGCTGTTTGTTCTCCTTTTGGTTCATGCTTCCATGTGAATGGAAGTACATTGATAGCAACATTTTTTTCTTAGATAGGGATTTATTTTGGCTGCTTTCGGAGTAGATTTGCAAATTATTAACGTATAATATTTAGAAAATATATTATAATAGTTACTTATAGAACTGATGTCTCGTATTGGTTGGGAGGAAAACAAAACACTCTTTATAAGAGTGTAGAAACCTTCCACTAGCAGACGCGTTTTAAAGCCTTGAGGTGAAGCCCAAAAAGGACAATATTTGCTAGAGTGGATCTGGGTCGTTATCAGAGCTAGACACTGGACTATGTGCCAACGAGGAGGTTGTTCTCTAAATGGGGTAGACACGAGACAATGCGCTAATAAGAATGTTGGCCCCAAAGGGGGGTTGGATTTGGCCGGTGGATTGATTCAACAAATCGTTGTGAATATTTTAGGGCGGAATTAGACAAATTCAGCTTCAAAATTTCGGACGTTGATTTAACACATCCTTACACAAAATGAATTACGTGTGTGTTTTTTTTAACAATCTTGTCGCATTTTAAAAAAAAATTACAAAAATTTTAATAAATAGACGGTGAAATTAATAAAATTGGTTACTAAAATTTCAATTAAACAAATCTTTTGATTATATTCTCTGAACAACCAAATAAAAAATATTTTTTTTTTTAAGTTCATAAACAAATCGTTAAAAAAATAAATAATCCATTTGAAAATTATTTAAAACCATAGTATGTGACGTGAAAGGTAGATGTGCATACACGTGTACCGTATTTTATGACATCAGACACGTGGGTCAATATGGCCCCTTTAAATATTCACATGGGAGCATGCTTAACGGTTTGATTTTCTTATAAAAATACCAAAGCTAAATTAATATATATATATATATATATATATATATAAATTTATCTAAATGATATCTTAAAAATTTAAAAAAAAATTATAACTTTTTAACTTAAAAAACGCGTAAAAAAAACTTTTGAATTTTAAATTTTTTTTATCGTTAATTAATAAAAAAAATATGAGTATTTTAATTTTTTTTTTAAGAATTTCAAAAATACCTTTAAAACTTTTTTTTTAAAAATATTCAAAAATACATTTCATATTAAATTCGTTCTTACATTGATAATAATTTTTAATTTTTTTTTCTTTTTTTATAAAAGTAAATGGGTAAGATATTTTGATTTTTTTTTTAAATTTTTTTTAAGAGTACATACTTTTCCAAATTTAGAAATATTTTTAAAAAAAATCTAAAAAATACCTTTATTAGGATAGAAAGCATTAATATTTTGTTAAAAAAAAATTAATATATTTGAACTCTCACAATTATTTCAATATACCTTTATTAAACTTCCTAAACTTTTTTTTTAATTTAAAAATATATTTATAATCAGTATCACATTTAAAAAAATATTCATAAAATTTTAAATTAATATTAAAAAATTGGAGATAATCTATGACATGTTGATAAACGATTTTCATACATTGACGATAATAATTTTTTAGATTTTTTTATAATAGTAAAAGATATCTAGATATTTTTTAAACGTAACATTAACTGTAAAGATATTATGAAACTTTTAAAAAAAGATCGAAGGATATTAATGAAAAATTTTAAAATTGAAATCTATTTTCGAAATGTTTAGAGGTATTTTAAAATAAAGTAATAAAATCATTTTTTTAGTTTTTTTTTTTAAGTTTAAATATATTATTAATTTTTTAAAAGTTTGGGTATATTTTAATTTTTTTTTATTAATTTAGTAAAAAAAAAAATGATGATGTGGGCCATAGAAAATAAGGGAATATTTCAAATGAGTTGGAAAATTTTCAAAATATTTTAATTCTATTTATTATTTTTCTTTCATATTCTCTCATTTATTGGACAAGTTGGAATTCTTTGGTTTCCAAGGTCAAAGAAAAAAGAAAATAATTAAATAATTAAATAAAAAAAAGTCTAAAAGGTAAAAAACTATTTAATTATTGGCTCTCTAATTCCATATTGTTATTTACAACTCGGTGTAATTAATATTAAAGTCTCTCTAAAAAATAAAAAAATATAGTAATTAAATAATTGGGAACCCTAAAATGAAATATAATGATTATATAAATAAATAGATATGACACTCGAATTAAACTTAAATTTCTTACGGTCTAAAATATATATGTATGTATGTATATATATATGTATATATATATAAAGTAATGGTAGATCTCTCGAGGAGAAAATTATGAATGGAAGAAAAGTTGGAGACGTGCCGTTTGTAGGAGCTAGGAGACAATTGATTAAATCTAGCTGAGCCTGTTTGGTATATATTTGACTTGTTTTTTTTTCTGTGTTTTTGCGGAGTTCAATTAGGGGTTAATTTGGTAATTTTAGAGAATTTGAAGGAAGAAAGAAGTCGTAATTTGACTAGAACCAAACTCAATTAACGTAAGTAGCTACGAGATCAGCTCGTTTAAACATTGCTTAGAGGATAAACATGTTTATGATTTGTTACTTTATTTATGATTGATGTACGGTTGAAATATGGTTGCATATAGTCAATTTGGTTTATTGAAGCACATTAAATGATTAATGATGTGCAAGTAACTTCTTTGGATAAGATATTGATTTTAACTTGTACGACTCAGCTTGAAAGAGTATTGTATGCTATAACTAGACTAAACCATGGTTAAGTACGACCTAATTTGTATAAACCCTAAGAAGTATATGTATTGAAATGAATTGAAGTATGGAACATGGCTTACGTTTTTTTTTTTTGGTAGGCCCGGTAAAGCTATAATACGAATTGCTGATTATTATATTGCATCATAGGGTCACGCCCAAACTGTTATATCGTATTGTAGGGTCGTGCCCTAACTGTTCTGTTGTATTGTAAGGTTGTCCTAATTTTTATTAGTGTCATTAGGTTATTATATGAGAATCGTTTAGGGGATCTTAAACTATCCTCTAGTAGTGAATCTGTTTAGAAGTACATGAGTCAGCATAATATCAGATAGTAGATAGACACATGAGTCATTCCTACGTGATTATGACTATATGGAGACTACTAAGAAGTCACTAACTAATTTCTAGTAGTGAGCGGTCTGTAGATAAGGTCCATATATGTCCTAAAATTAAGTTATTTAGAAGGTCACGTCTTACACATTTATAACTATTGTCCTCTTTGGACTTTTCCTCTCATGGTTTTAAAACGCGTTTGATAGAAAAAGATTTTTACACCTTTTGGGCCTAGCGTCCTCGCTGGCACTTGAGCCAAATCCACCCCCTTTGGGGCCCATCGTCTCATGTCTACCCCCTTCGGGGAAGAGCCTCCTCGTTGGCACATCGCCTGTCTGGCTCTGAAACCATTTGTAATGGCCCAAGCCCAAGCCCAAACCCACCGCTAGCAAATATTGTCTTCTTTGGGCTTTTCCTTTCGGGCTTTCCCTCAAAGCTTTAAAATGCATCTGCTGGAAGAAGGTTTCCACACCGGTGTTTTGTTTTCCTCCCCAACCAATGTGGGATTGTGGGATCTCACACCTTATATTGAGATAGGCTTAAAGGATCTATCATATTGAACCCAAATAATGAGACGAGCTTAGAGGAGCTATTTGACAGGAACTCAAATACCGTACTGAGCTCAAATGAGCTATTTTACCTGCACTAATGGTTGGGATAAGCTTAACAAAGCTAGATAATGTGAGACCAATCATTGCATAGGGCATGTGACATCAATGATCGAGCTAATTGATGAATATCCAATCATCACTAGGTCTTGAGACATCAATGATTTATATATGACGATGTGACACTGATGAGTCGTATGACACTGATGATTGAAATAAGTTTAAAGCAGCTAAACGATGTGAATCAAACCATTAAGGTTGGCTACCTAACTTAATAATAATGATAAGCTCGGAGGAGCGGGTAGATGGAAACCCATTCGTTGAGTTAGGTTATATGACACCAATAATTTAAGGGTGCTCAGGGAAGCTACACGGTGTGAACCAAATCATTGAGCTGGTCATAAAAGACCAATGATCTACGGTGAGTTAAGTGGAATGATACCATTCATAACGACCTTGGTCGGAAATTTGGAATCTAGATTTAATACTTGATGATCCCGACATTTCTCTATATCTCCCGTAGCATAGTTACATTACTTACTTCTCACGTTTAAGAGTGAAGTATAAGAGGCTAACGGAAGATGAAATAGAGCTAAAGATTGAAGCAAATCGATTAGAGAGGATAGTTTTAAATGAAATAGGTTGTTTATGACTATACATGAATTTAGATACATATTTGAGGGTTTGAAAATCCGTATGTGCTCAATTATTATTTGAACGAACATTATGTGCCCGAGAATGTCAATTATGCTATCTTAGATCACGAGCTATTATTTTACGATAATTTTATCTTGGAACCTGGCTATTGGGTCACATATACTTTTTAGATTGCTTGGTACCTGATAGGAACGTTTTGGGCATAACCCCTATTTGTAAACTAACCGAGGAGGATGTATGAGCAGACAATCTACCGTTCTAGCATGTAGAGGCAACAGACAAGTAGTTATTGTTCCTAGACATGTAGTTTACGGTTCTAAACCAAGTAGGGTGTAAGAACAGACAATTACTTGATTTAGCCTGACAAGGCAAAGTGATAGGCAGTGGTTGCTCAACAGTGCTGATGTACATCCAACTCGACAATCCGGCAACCTGGACCAACCCAACCCGAAGTATAGGGGTTGGATTGGGTTGGGTTGGATTATTTTTTCTGAACCCAAGTTGGCTCGATTCTTGAGTCAACACCTCTAAGAATAATCTTCTTGATAGAATCAAGACACGTTGATGATGGACTTGGATAAATGAAAAACATAAAGATTATAATACCTAATACCCTCACTAAGTCTCGTGTCTATTTGTATATGTCGTTTGATATGTCTTTATATGTTATGTTTTAAACGCGAAAACTTTTACTGAATTTTTTTTCTTTGTGTCTATGTAATGGTCTGCTTTTCAAAGACATCGTTACAAATGTCATTGTTGATTCAAATACTACAAATTTCGATTGTTGGTGCGAATGCCAAATACAATGCAAATTCATGGTCTTCTTCTTAGTCTTCTTCCATATGAACGGAACTGACCACAAGGCGGCAAATAAACGCTCAACCATCCCGTCTTTACCCAACTCAATCCATACAATTTGGGCTGTGCCAGATTAAAATAAATTAACCAGGTTAATTTTAAAAGTATTTTCAAAATATATATTAAAATTGAATTTTAAAAATATTAATTTAATATTTAAAAATAAATAAAATGATATTTTACGTGTTAATATTCTATTTTTATTAAAAATAATTTTTTTTTGAATACCTTACTCGAACAACTCGAAGCAACTCACTTCAATTATTTAATAAAATTAATAAAAATAATTTTAATGAGATTTTTATTATCACAATAATTAAAACATCTATATTAAAAAAGGTTAGATATTTCTTGAAAGATAATCCAAATTCGTCGTCGTTCTCAAAGCTCTTCTCTCTCTCAATCACATCCGTTCAGTATCAGCTACGCTGAATCAAATCGTCAAAAACTGAAGAAATGATTACGAATGCCATACCAAATACCGAGTGTGCTCTGATCAAAGCTGTTGATTGGTGCGCCAACAACGCATTGTCAGAAATCCCCAACGAAAAAGGAATGGGGAGTAATCATTTCCCATCATCTTGATCTTCCTCATTCTTCCCCTTTGAAATTTCCATCCATTTCCGCATTTCAAGGCACTCCTTCTTCCGCCATTGTCAAGGCGAATCGAGCTTCAGCGAAATGGCTCGACCCACCGTGTTTTTGATCCGGATCTTCGCCATTTTCGGCTTTCTCCATCTGGGTTTTGGTGCTCCAATTTCTTTGGAAAAGCCTCTTCTCCGGCAGGAACAGGATAAGGTCGGTGAGCTTCCGGGTCAGAACTTTGTGGTCAACTTTACTCACTATTCTGGTTATGTCACTGTTAATGAGGATTCAGGGAGAGCTCTGTTCTACTGGTTTTTTGAGGCTGTTGAGGACTCTGCCGATAAACCTCTTGTTCTATGGCTTAATGGAGGTTCTTTACTTAAACTATCTCCCTTGGAGTTTTACTTTGAGCTCTTTAATTGTTGCATTAGAGCTGAATTACATATACAAGATTAAATTTATAGTAACTCATCTGATTAAACTATTGGATTTCATGTTGAAGGTCTCTGTTCGAATCTCTACACTGATTAATATTGGTAACTGTTCATTGGGTCTCGTTCAAATTTACAAGATGGCAATATATAATCTTAAATTTAGTGCTCATTAGTTTAAGATTTTGGATTTAGTGTTGAATTAACAAATCTAATGTCTTTTCTTCAGATAAATTAATATGAGAAATTTGTGTATGTAAGATGATTGAATAGCAGGAGTGGAAAAAATGCTCTGTTCTTCTGTTCTAAGATAATTTGTATTGGTTGTATTAATCAGTTTGAAATGAGTTTTTAAATCTTGGATTGTTTTCGTAGGACCTGGATGTTCATCAATTGCTTTTGGTGAGGCAATAGAAATAGGCCCACTTCTCATTAATGCTGATGGGAAATCCCTTCGCTGGAACCCTTATTCTTGGAATGAAGGTAAGATTTGCAAGAACACACATGTATATTGGTTTATTTCTCCCTTTCTTCTTCGATCCTCTTCCCTCTAATTTTGAAATTAACTGATTACAATGAGTAGGTACAGTTATTGTGTTTAGAGTATTCATTTATGAAACAAATTGTTCAGTCTTTATGTTCGGTTGTCTATTCTTCCTTGTAATGTAGCATGAGCATCTAGATGATTGATATAAATATGAGAAAGTTTTATAACAAACAATTTATGTGAGATCCCATGTTGATTGGAGAGGGGAACGAACTATTCCTTGTAAGGGTGTGAAAACTTCTCCCTAGCAAATGCATTTTAAAAACCTTGAGGGAAGCCCGGAAGGGAAAGCCTAGAGAGGATAGTATTTACTAGTGGTGAGCTTGGGCTATTACAAATGGTATCAGAGTCAGACACCGGGCAGTGTGCCAGCTAGGACGTTGGCCCCCAAGAGGGGTGGATTGTGAGATCCCACGTTGGTTGGAGAGGGGAATGAAACATTCCTTGTAAGGGTGTGGAAATCTCTCCCTAGCAGATGTTTTTTAAGAACTTTAAGGGGAAGCTCGGAAGGAAAAGCCCAAAGAGGACAGTATCTGCTAGCGAAGGGTTTGGGCTGTTACAAATGGTCTCAGAGCCAGACACCAAGCGGTATACCAACGAGGATGCTGGCCCCCAAGGAGGTGGATTGTGAGATCCCACTTCGTTTAGAGAGGGGAACGAAACATTTCTTGTTAGGGTGTGGAAACCTCTCCCTAGCAAATGCATTTTAAAAACCTTGAGGGGAAGCTCGGAAGGGAAAGTCCAAAGAGGACAATATCTGCTAGTGGTAGGTTTGGGCTGTTACAAATGGTATCAGGACCAGACACTGGGTGGTATGCCAGCAAGGACGCTGAGCCTTCAAAGGAGTGGATTGTGAGATCCCACCTCGGTTGGAGAAGGGAACGAAACATTCCTTGTAAGGGTGTGGAAACATCTCCCTAGCAGACACGTTTTAAAAATCTTGAAGGGAAGCATGGAGAAAAAGCCCAAAGAGGACAATATAGCAGTGAGCTTGAGCTGTTACACTTTATCACGAGCAAGTAGCTGACTTTTCTATTGGGTTGACTTTCTATGATATTGTAATTTCAGTATATTGTTAGGAGTTCAATAGTCAATTTTATCTTAGAAAATGCATAAAGGGAAATCTACCCTCTATGATATTGGCTATGCTTTTGCTCGTGTGAGGCTTTCTCATACTTTTTAGCTTATTAACAATATCTCTTGGTAGGAAATACCTCAAAATGTTATATTTTGAATAGTTGAATAAAACTTTTCATGCTTCTCACCAATATACATTATCTTTTACAGTTGCCAACGTTTTATTTCTCGATTCTCCTGTTGGGGTTGGTTTTTCATATTCAAACACATCTTCAGATTTGATGAACAATGGAGATAAAAGAACAGGTAATACTTAGACAACATGTAGTACCTGCTTTAAATGGACCTATTATGTCATTGCAAAGCCACTAATTTGATTATGTTTCAACTTCTTATTTCTTAGCCGAGGATTCTCTGGTTTTCTTATTGAAGTGGCTTGAACGCTTTCCCCAATTCAAAGGAAGAGATTTTTATATTACAGGAGAGAGCTATGGGGGTAAGGAGGAAATCATTGCTCCAATTTTTTTACCTAAAATAAACTAGTTTTTATCTTTCCATTCCTTTTTTTTGTAAATTTCCTATGTTGTGCAATTTCTTCACTCCCCCATTAGTTTCTTTTAGTTGTTTATCTCTTTCATTTTGAATGAAATGAATAAACAGGGCATTATATTCCTCAGCTAAGTCAAGCTATTGTAAGGAACAACCTTCTATCCAAGGAAAAATCCATCAATCTTAAGGGCTATATGGTATTTGCATCTTCCTCTCACAAAATTGAAGTTTATAGTAATATAAAGTACTATGTAAGGTTATTATATTCACTTCTATGCATTACTCATGTAGGTAGGCAATGCTCTTTTTGACGATCATTATGATCATGTGGGAGTTTTTGAATTTTTGTGGTCAACGGGTTTGATTTCTGATCAAACATACAAGCAACTTAATCAAGTATGTGCAAATCAATCTTTTGTACATCCCTCAGAATCTTGTGACGAGATTCTTGAGATGGTCGATAAAGAAATCGGAAACATCGACCCTTATAGCATCTTCACTCCTCCATGCTCTGATCTCTCTTCGAATCGCCTACGAAGCCGAATGCATGTGAGTTTACTGATCAATGTATTGATTATTTGTTTTTCCTTGGTTGCAATACAATAAGAACATGAATGAAGTATTGGACCTAACATATACCCCTACACTAATAATTATATGGATTAAAATCGTAAACTTTCATAAATGTCTCCATTTTTTATATTTGAAAATGTTCACAAAACTTCTAAACTTTTATAATTGAATCTATTTAGACTCTCTATGTAATGGCCCAAGTCCACCGCTAGCAGATATTGTCCTATTTGGGTTTTCCCTTTCGGACTTTCCCTCAGGGTTTTTAAAATGCGTCTGCTAGGGAGAGGGGTTTCCACACCCTTATAAAGGGTGTTTTGTTCTCCTCCCTAACCGATGTGGGATCTCACAATCTACCCCCTTCAGGGCCCAGTGTTCTCGCTAGCACTTGTTCCTTTCTCCAATCAAATACCCCTTTCGGGGCCTAGCGTCCTTACTGACACACCACCTCTTATCTATCTCCTTCGGGGAACAGCCTCCTCATTGGCACGTCGCCCGGTCTCTGGCTCCGATACTATTTGTAACGGCCCAAGCCTACCGCTAGCAAATATTGTCCTCTTTGGACTTTCTCTTTTAGACTTCTCCCCAAGGTTTTTAAAACGCGTCTGCTAGGGAGAGGTTTCTACACCCTTATAAAGGGGGTTTCGTTCTCCTCCCCAACCGATGTGTGATCTCACACTCTATTTGAAAATCATCTATACATATACTTTTCATTTTTATATCGTCAATACAGGGTCTAAATTGATTTACTTATGAAAGTTAGAAATTGTAACTCTCGAACATGTGTATAAGCATTTTTTAAACAAAATCTAATGGAAGATATAATTTGATATGCTTACCGAAGTTTACGGTTTAGTTGGTCTAATTATTAGTTTAGGGGTTTAATTGATTCAACAAATATTCGGTATAAATTGATTTTTGTCAATTTACATCAAGCAGGAAGGCCTCCTGGTGGCACATAAATTGCTAATCACATATAATTTCTAGATAATGCCCCAGTGGGGTGACTTGCTAATCTTCTACTTCATTAAATTTACCCTTCTAAGTTCTAACCATACCCTGAATTAGCTCAAGATTTTGGTAAGTGATCCAGTTGGAATTTTCTGAAATAACATCAAGATTCTAGTTTTCTTGTTTTTCTCAATATTTGTATTAATCTTTCAGTAGTATAAGCTACCATAAGTATAGTGGAGAGAGGTTTTCTGTAAATGATATTGATTATTGAAGTTTTTACATCCATTAATTTACTGTAACTGTGTTTCTTAGAGGATTGGACGTGTTGGTGAACGCTATGATCCCTGCACTGAGAAGCACGCGGTTGCATACTTCAATCTACCTGAAGTTCAACAGGCGCTTCATGTTGATCCTAAGTATGCACCATCTAAATGGGATACCTGCAGGTACAACATCTTAAGAACAACTATAAAATTTGTGGTAGCATTTCGTATATATATTTCTAGATAAACCAGTTATAATAAGAAATCCCGTATTAGGTACAAATTTCTTGAAGTAAATATAACTATTAACTTGAACTAATCCCCATATAGGCTTTGCCACTCAAAAGTCCGCTCTAGGAAGCAACAAAGTTTAAAAAATTGTTATGTTTTTCACTTGGGGATCTTGGATGATATCTTGGGCCATCCCTTGGGGTAATATTGTTTTTCTTTTCTTAATCTTCATCTTCTTGAAGTCAACGTGGAGATTTCGACCTTTGACAGTTTGGTCTAAATTATAATGCTTTAACCAATTGAATTATGTTGAGATTGGTCGTTCTTGAGTAATAGATAGGTCCATAACTGGAAGCGAAGTTTTTTTGTCTTTCTTTTTCTTTTTTGCCACTTAAGATTACTAAACAGTGACAGTTAATGAAGTCGAATAATGAGCAACAAAGTGTCTCATATATTCTTTGCCCAACATTGATGTAAACGGTGAGATCCCACGTTAGTTAGGGAGGAGAACGAAACACCCTTTATAAGGGTGTGGAAACCTCCCTTTACATACGCGTTTTAAAATCTTCAGGGGAAGTCCGAAAGGTAAAGTCCAAAGAGGACAATATTTGCTAGTGGTGGACTTGGGCCGTTACATATAGGTTTGATAAAATCACTTTCACAAACAGTTTTTCTTTATAGAAAGCAAATAATTTCTTTTTCTTGCAAAAGAGGGCTTACTTCTTTCCTTGATAACATTATTCTCAAGCAAGGATGCTATTCTTATAAGTGTTTGATGGAACTCTTAATGGTCACAGTGAGTTCGTTAACCTTAATTGGAAGGATTCTGCTGGCTCAGTGCTGGACCTATATCGGGAGCTGATACAAGCAGGACTTCGTATTTGGGTGTTCAGGTTCGTCTTGAAACTTAAAAGTCTTCAAGTAATTTATGCTTTCACATTGATTATGAAATCTCACGTTCGTTGGAGAGAAGAATGAAGCATTTCTTATAAGGGTGTGAAAACCTCTCTCTAACATTCACATTTTAAAATCGTGAGACTAACAGTTAAAAGTTATAGTAGGCCGTGCATCCGATGGTTAGAATAGGATTGCCCCATTGAATAATTTTCCAGCATTTAGTCATTAATTTTAGATTATTTAGTGCTTAATTGGTATTTTAGATTTAATTAGTTATTTTCTTATTTTATTGTAGGACTATTAATATCCTCCTTTTGGGATTATTACACGTTCATGATATCTTATATTTCTTATTAAACTAATGATGAATGTTCTCTGAAAAACTGTTTTTGGGATTATTATTATGATTATTTTGTTTGTTGCTGCTCCAGTTTCTGAATCATCCATCATTGTTTATTGTACAAACTTTGAATATTGGTTTGTGTTTCTTTGTTACAGTGGTGACACTGATTCTATACTCCCAATCACATCTACCCGTTACAGTATCGACGCCCTTAACCTTCCAGTAATTGGACCTTGGCGTGCTTGGTATGATAATGGCCAGGTAAAACACTCGTTATCAAGAACTTCATATGCATATAACTCAATGTCTGCAGCACTTTTCCAGAAAGTGCTTTTAGTGATACCTTAAAAACTGTTTTTAGTTTGAAAATCTCTTGGGATTCATGTTGATATTCTCATCTGCCTTCTGTTCTTGTCTGTTGAGGATATATGATACTTGAAAAAAAGGCATTTTTCAATGAAATAACTTCAAATATAATGAAGAAAATACTTAAAGGACATCAGAATATGATTTTCAATAGCTTCAACGACAATGAGGAATGCACTGAAAAACTTATGAACATTATTTGTTTCCAGTTAGTGAAATTTTGTTTTTGGGAGGAGAAAGCAATGGATTGGGCTAGTTTAGGAGATTAAGATTTTAAGAACCTTAGTTGGGAAGGAGAATGAAGTATTTTTTGTAAGGGTGTGGAAACCTCTCCCTAATAAATGTGTTTTAAAAACCTTGAGGGAAAGCCTGAAAGGGAAAGCCCAAAGAGGACAATATCGGCTAGCGGTGGGCTTGGGTCATTACAAATGGTATCAAAGCCAGACATCGGGTAATGTGCCAACAAGGATGCTCGTCCTCGAGGGGGGGAGGGGGGAAGGGTGGATTGGGGGTCCCATATCTATTGGAGAAGGGAATGAGTGACAGCAAGGACGCTGGAACCCAAAGCGGGGTGGATTGTGAGATCTTATATCGGTTGGAGAGGAGAACGAAACATTCTATATAAGGGTGTGGAAACCTCTCCTAGCAAACGCGTTTTCCACCTCTACTAGCAAACACGTTTTAAAAATCTTGAAGTGAAACCGAACAGTAGATATAGTAGATATTGTAGAGACAATATCTACTTTTCTTTTTCTTTTTCAATTGAGAGAGCCTGTTATCCACTTTCATTGAATTTTTAAAGAATCAAAACTTGTTTTCAAATCCGTGTTCCTTTGCTTTCGAAATCAAAATATTGTATTCATTCTTGTTCATTATCATTTCTTCTTTTCATCGATGATTTGTTAATCCTTTGAGAATTTTTAGTCATGCATAGCATACTACTCATAGTTCGAAGAAGCTGCTAGACCTAAACTTGTAAACATCTCTACCTACTCGTAGTCGTTAATGACTCGACACCTAGCTGACCTCGAGGCATCGAGTTCAGTCGGGAGGTAAAAAGATGAATCAAATGAGATTAGTTGGTTGTGATGAACAGGTTGGAGGATGGATTCAAGAATATGAAGGGCTAAACCTTGTGTCAGTGAGAGGAGCAGGCCATGAGGTCCCTTTGCACAAACCAAAACTGGCTCTGCAACTCATCAAAGCCTTTCTAGCAGGGAACGCACTCCCAGCCCTTCAGCTCCACAGTGACACTTAAAAAAAAAGCTTCAAAGCTCCTTTTCTGTTCATTGTTCATTGTTCATTGTTCATTGTTCATTGTTGGAATGTAATGAGTGGAGGAGAGTTCTTATTTGCGAAGCCATTACTTGTTCAACAATGGGCATTGATTTTCAAGTTAATATCAATAAAGATGCCGTTGGGTTAGACAATATGGATATAGATTGAAATGATTTCTTCTTATTTGCTTTCTTCTCAATTTTTCATTGATTTTTGGTGATTGATGATGAAATGGAGTTTTTTTTTTTTTTTTTTTTTCTATTTTTAA
>NW_019268522.1:3930230-4002380 GCF_002738365.1 Cucurbita moschata | reverse complement strand
TTTTTTTTTTTTTTTTTTTTTTTTTTCTATTATTATTATTGAATTTAGTTTTGTTTCATATAATTCAATCGAACGGTACCCGTTGCCATTTAAAAGGTGGAAAAGTCGTAATAAAAAATAAAAAGATTGCATTGTTTGGAAATTTAAGCTGAGATTAAAACTTCTTTTAAAAAGTCGAATAGATGCTTGAATCATTTCTAATCAAGAAATAATAAGTTTTAAAAAAAAATGTAAAATTATGAGAATTGAAATTTGATTGATATGGAAGAACAAGAAAATTTGTTATTGATTTGAGATTGCAAAATGCCTTCTCCCACCCTCTAATGACATATTGGAAATTTGAGAAATAATTTTAAATTATCTCTTTTAAGTTCCTGTCTATAAAGAATGGAGAATTCTCTTTCTCCAATCGGTGGGAGATTTTCTTTCTAGAAGTTTCCACAAGCCTCATTTCTTATTTGAGTCATGACTTTATAGAGAAAATTCAATTGTTGGAGGAACCGAAGCAAATAGCTTAAAACTTGCCATAACATTACATATTTCTTCAATGTATGTTTGCGTAACCTTTAGTTTTGTTCAATTCTAAAATAAAATAAAAAAATCAACTTAAATCCTACGTGAATGAAATGTTCATTCCCAATAGAAAGAGTGGCGGTCAAAAGTCATTAAAACAAGCTCAATGGAATTAGGTCGTGTGAATCCAATTATTAAAATAAGCTCAAACGAGCTAGATGGTAAGTAAACAGTGATTGAAAACCATACCATGAACGTAGATGAATTAACTAGAAGTGTAACTCCTTTAGTGTTGATAAGCTCAAACGAATTGATTAGAGTCTCAATCATACCATGGTTATAACTAGAAGGGTATGTTTGAGAGCCATCAAGTGTGATACATACCAAGTAAATTTTAGTCTGCTTGATTAGTGGCAGGGGGTTTTGGAGTTGTGGAATTACGATGGTTTCAAATCTTATTGTAACAGTCTAAGCCCACCGCTAGTAGATATTGTCCTCTTGAATTTTCCCTTTCAGGCTTCCCCTCATGCATTTTAAAAACCTTGAGGGGGAGTCTGAAAGGAAAAACTCAAAAAGGACAATATCTACTAGCAGTGAATTTGAACTGTTACACTTATGCAGTCTTTAGAACTCCTCATTGACAATCGAGGACCAATTAAGACATCCAAAATCAAACAAAATGGTATAATTGAAAAATGTTGAACCATAAAGTACCAAAGATTAAGGCTTCTAATAAAAGCTGTGCTAGAATTGACAAAACTAAATCAAACAAGGGATCAAAAAGATATCTTGCTCTAATTATTGAATGAATAATATTATAGAGTTCACTAGGAAGAACCTACCAATAACTTACATTCCTTTCTAATTTAAATTTTAGGCTTCTAATAACTTACATACATTTCCTTTCTAATCATGCAAAAAACAAAAGTTTATACAGAGAATATGGGGGAATGAATACTCATCTACAGCATGAAAACGAACCCTCAAGGTCAGAACTCAGAGGTACCTGCTCGAGTGTCGATCTCGACCTTGGCTGAACCATTGTCAGCTCGTAGCTGAGTTAGGGAGTGCTGACAGGGTTACAGAGGGAGACCAGCGAGCAACAAATTGGAATGCTTTCACTATTCCTGCTGTAATAGAAGCGTCTCGGGGCGTTGCTCGTGTTTCTTGTATCAACTTTGCATCTACTAGTGAAAGTTGTTTCCTATATATGTTTTGACTAAACCTTATTGGTGTTGGAGCAAGAAGAATCAGTTGAAGAAGTAACGAGATTTAAGAACCTCTCGCAAGTCAAAATTGCCTCTTTCAGGGAGGGGAGGGAACGTCAATCCTGGATATGTTGTTTCAAAGTCTTCGAGCAACTGGTGAGAAAACAATATAGCTTTTAAGGTAAATAATGCATGTGGCAGTATGGGAAGCCTTTCAAATCAAGAAAAAGTTCACAAATCGAAACTAGCAGGTCGAGAAATAAGTGTAAACTATCAACTTTTGTCACGTGTCCACATCTTTTTCCTACCGCTCCCTTTTTTTCTTTTTTTCGCCCGATGTGGGATGGATATGAGGAAGTAAAAAGGGATTCCTTCATCTATTTACGAGGATAGCAGGTCAGGTAATAGAGTCAGAAGGACGGAAGATTCACCGACCAAAGAAGACAAAATATATGCTGATCTTCGACCCGAAATCTCCGGGTTAAAATAAACATCTCCTATGGGTCAAAAGTGAAGAAAACTACCGCTCCCTTTTTTTCCTTTTTTCGCCCGATGTGGGATGGATATGAGGAAGTAAAAGGGGATTCCTTCACCTATTTACGAGGATAGTAGGTCAGGTAATAGAGTCAGAAGGATTGGAGATCACCGACCAAAGAAGACAAAATCTATATGATGAACTTCGGTCCAAAATTCTGGGTTAAAATAAACATCTCTTATTGGTCAAAAGTGAAGAAAACTACCGCTCCCTTTCTTTCCTTTTCTTGCCCGATATGGGATGTATATGAGGAAGTAAAAACGGATTCCTTCACCTATTTACGAGGATAGCAAGTCAGGTAATAGAGTCAGAAGGATCGGAGATTCACCGACCAAAATCGACAAAATCTATGCTGATCTTCGGCCCAAAATCTCCGAGTTAAAATAAACATCTCCTATTGGTCAAAAGTGAAGAAAACTATCGACAAAATCTATGCTGATCTTCGGCCCAAAATCTCCGAGTTAAAATAAACATCTCCTATTGATCAAAAGTGAAGAAAACTACCGCTCCCTTTCTTTCCTTTTTTCACTCGATGTGGGATGGATATGAGGAAGTAGACAGGGATTTCTTCATTTATTTACGTCGCAGGTCAGGTAATAGAGTCAGAAGGATGGGAGATTCACCGACTAAAGAAGACAAAATCTATACTGATATTCGACCCAAAATCTCCGGGTTAAAATAAACATCTCCTATTGGTCAAAAGTGAAGAAATACCATTCAAGGAAAAAAGTGATTTCAGTTCACACCGAGATAGGAGAAGAACGTTGTCAAAAAAGATCGAACCGTAAAAAATGGATCCTAAAGTATGGGGACTGAAGCAACACAAATATAGGCATAGACAGATTTTCTCAATAGCAGGTAGTTCTTAGCATTTAGAAGCTAAAATACTTACAGTTTCAAGAACTGGCATATTATAAAGCTCCACAAATTTTTCCCTTAGTATCAGATTCATTTGGTCCACATCACAGGCATGTGTCCAGAAGGAATCATGCACCCCTGAAACACAAGTACTTGGCTAGGTGAGAGTATTATCAACAGATTTTGATTCTTGATAGATATTGTTCTCCAAGATCATTTAGAAGAAAGAAATGGTTGAATCAGTGACAACATTTCACTTAAAAATAAGGTCCACAGGCTATCGATTCTTTGGTCGAAGAGCATGCCACCGAAAATCGGTGCATTAATTGGACATGTCCTGTGCCAATGTGAAGATATATTCAATGGTCGAGGACTCGAAGCTTTGTTTTGATAGACTCGAAAAACTAACCTGCAAAACGTAAGCCAGCGTCCCTACAGGCAAGAGCAGTGAGCATCATATGTGAACCATCCAGTGAGTGTACAAAATTGGGAGGAAATGCAGTTCTCTGCTTTCTAACATCCACCTGGAAATAATGCAACAATCGAATAAGATCAGTGCAAATCTGAAGAATTTCATGTGATTCGAGAAGAGTGGCAAGCTTACCGAGTTACCCTCTCGTCGCAAAGCCAAAACTTGAAGCGATGTCCTAATCTGCAGCACAACAAAAAGACTCATTACTCCGTCTTCCTCTATGAACTATTTATTAAATAACAAGAAGGTTGCAGATAATTGTAACAGCCCAAACCCACCGCTAGCAGATATTGTCTTCTTTGGGCTTTTCCTTTCGAACTTCCCCTCAAGGTTTTAAAACACGTCTGTTTGGGAGAGGTTTCCACACCCTTATAAAGAATGTTTCGTTCCCCTCTCTAACCGATGTGGGATCTCACAATCCACCCCCCTTGGGAGCCCAACGTCCTCGCTGGCACACCGCCCAATGTCTATCTCTAATACCATTTGTAACAGTCCAAGCCCACCACTAGCAGATATTGTCCTCTTTAGGCTTTCCCTTTCGGCCTTCCTCTCAAGGTTTTAAAACATGTCTGTTAGGGAGAGATCTCTACCCCTTTTAAGGAATGTGAGAGGGGGGTTTTTCTGTGAACCTTCGGTGAAGGTGCTCCTGCATCTTGTCTACTTCAAATCAAAAGTTCTATTGATTTCTGGAAAAAGATTCCACAAAGCAGTGACTCACAAGATGCCGTTCACTTTTATAGTACGGTTGTACCACAGGAAGACCAAGAGGGGTAGTCCAACGCACAGGCTGATTATCAGCAGCAATTACCTGCAAGAGTGACGTATTTAACAATTAGAACAGAAGTTTCAAAGTATGACCTAACCTACTGCTAAGAACAAGTCTGAGTGGCATACCTTAGCACAATCACCAAGCCAACTCATTATCCCACGTGCAGCTTCAAATATTTCTCCAAGTGCAGCCAACGTCACCTACAGAAAAGGGAATAAGACTATTAGACATTCTCTGAAACTGACCCTGAAATATTCTGCTATTTCTCTCTGGACAAAAGAAGACAATTGCTTAGCACTGAAGAAGACAATTGCTTAGCACTGACTCACATTCCTTCATGTAAGTCTCACTTTACCACAAAACCACTAGATAGAGGATCGTTGGGAGACTAGCATAAGGATATATCCAACAGCGAGGGGGCAAGTGAAACTTCCCAGAAAGTAACCAGACCAGCAAGGAGAAGTAAAATAATAATGGATGATCAATGGTCGGGTGTAACAGCCCAAGCCCACCGCTAGCAGATATTGTCCTTTTTGGGCTTTCCCTTTCGAGCTTCCCATCAAGGTTTTTAAAACGTGTCTGCTAAGGAGAGGTTTCCACACCCTTATAAAGAATGTTTCGTTCTCCTCCCCAACCGATGTGGGATCTCACAATCCACCCCCCTTCAGAGAGAGGTTTCCACACCCTTATAAAGAATTCTTCGTTCTCCTCCCCAACCGATGTGGGATCTCACAATCAAGAGTCTTCATCCAAGTTATATTTATGATAAATTTTAAAGAGACAGCGATATGCGGAGACACGTCCACAACCTATGTCAAGTATTTTTCGTTTTTTCCTTTTCTCAGCAAGTATTCAAAATTTTGTAAGCTAGGGACAACGAAGAAAAATTAAGGTTGTCAAAGTTTTCAGCAGACAACTTAAGATGATTGACTTATTTTCACTCTTTTCTAACAAATATTCCCTAACAAAGAGGTTCACAAAAGTCTTATATTCTGATTACACATGAAAGAAATTCTATTAAAAAAATAACAACAGTCATCTCTGCATATAAGAACGAGTCTGTAATTAGTAAGTTACTCACCTTAGCAGCATAACAGGCAGCTCTAAATAGTAGTCTATCATCAGAAATGATGCCCTTCTCCTCTAGTCTTCTTTTAATTTGTTCACGAGCTCCAACATAAGTGACACCATATACAGAAGTCATCACTGTCTGTTTCACCAGTTTGCGATCAACCTGAAAGCCTCAAAAAGATAAATTAGTTCAAAATGTACGTACATAGGTCAACAAGAAAAAAAAAATTAAAAATCAACATCCATTTTCTAGGGGAAATTCATGCAGCTTTGCAGCTAAGTCAAGAAAGATGAACCTGATCAATTAGGATCTTAGCTAGTAAAGCATTTGGATTTGTCGTTGGATCCTTGTTACCATCTCTGATCATGATATCGTGAACCCTGTTAACCAATAATAGAAGTCATGATTTTGGTTTCTATTCGATGCAATTTCACTCCAAATACACGCATTATAAGGTAGCTAACCACTTTTTCCTTGTAAGAAACTGAATTTTACAAAGAAAGCTGTACAAAGAGAAGATAAACAATCTCCCAAGGAAGTTTTACAAGGGCACTCCCCACTAGACTAAAATTGAAAGGGAATTGAAATTACAAAAATGATCAGAGATTAAACTTGTAACGACCCAGATCCACCGCTAGCAGATATTGTCCTCTTTGGACTTTTCCTTTCGGGCTTCCCCTCAAGGCTTTAAAACGCGTCTGCTAGGGGAAAGTTTCTACACCCTTATAAATGGTGGTTTGTTCTCCTCCCTAACCAATGTGGGACATCACAATCCACCCCCCTTCGGGGCCCAGCGTCCACACTGGCACTCTTTCCTTCCTCCAATCGATGTGGGATCGCCCCCAAATCCACCCCCTTTGGGGCCCAGCGTCCTTACTGGCACACTATCTCGTGTCTACCCCCCTTCGGGGAACAGTGAGAAGGATGGCACATCGTCCGATGTCTGGCTCTGATACCATTTGTAATGACCCAAATCCACCGTTAGCAGATATTGTCCTCTTTGGGCTTTCCCTTTCAGGCTTCCCCTCAAGGCTTTAACACGTGTCTGCTAGGGGAAGGTTTCCACACCCTTATAAATGGTGGTTTGTTCTCCTCCCTAACCAATGTGGGACATCACAAAACTGGCTCAACACTAGGAATCAACTAAATCCCAGATCCTCACACCTCTAAAAATGCTTTAGACCGCCCGCTAACGTTAGAAAAACGGTGATTAAAAAAAATCAACCAAACAAGTCAAAGAGTCATAAAAAGTACCGCCAGCATATTTGCTTCATGTTTTAAGTGATGATTCATGAGCAACAGGAATCTTTTTTACAGGGAAAAGAAAAGTACAGGGCATTGATATGACAGTTATTGTATAACACAAAAGAATAGCGCCAACTAATGCCAGTGATGTCAAACATACCTGGCAGCAATTTCTGAGTAAACATCAGCAAATTCTTCTCCAGAAACTAAGTTAACAGCAGCTGCTTCCAACTGGAAATCCATAAACATACTCTTTTAGGTTATAGAAAATTTTCATCTTCAGCAAGTACACCACGTGAAATTGATAATAAGAGACTCCTGCTATACGTCATCCATGCAGATCCTAAATGAAGGAGCATTTATGGCAACCTGGGTCCTCAATTCTCGTAACTATAAAGTAAAGCATTTACGAGAAAAGAAAAGGAGGAGAATCCTGAAAAAAAAAGATAAAATTATGGATGCAAGAGAAAAGAGTTCTGAAGCCCGAAGCGAGATATTATCATTGTCGCATTATAATTCGTCATCACTAAACATATTATTTTGATGATTTATGACGAAGTTGAGGAATTACTAAAAATAATTTTTATTTTTTGAACATAGGAATTTCATGCGACATAAATATAGATTTGGCCTTACAGTGTCTCTTCCCAAAGCTGCATAGTGCTGTAAGCCATTGCATGACCCATCCTGAAAAATCATGACTTTTAAACTGTCATTACATTGCTAAAAATAAATTTAAAAAAATAGATGTCGAGCAACATAACAAAAGATAAATGATATCTAGTTCAAATAAAGACGATAATCAAGACAAAACTGTGAAAATGAGAAGGTAACAAGGTGGAGGTACTAAATCTAATGAAACATGAAACAAAAAGAAAAGAATAAATATTAAATTCATTTGAAATTACAATACGAGGAACAAAAGAAGTAAGCTCCTTCCAAAAGATATAAAATATAGATGATTTCCTTATGCTTGGGTCTTATCCTATTACTTCCAAGTGTTGATTAAGCCTACCTGATGGATTGGCAGATGGGAAATGACAGTGTGTGGGGATGAGCTCTTTAGGGCTTCAAATAGATTGATACAAGCAGCCAAGCATTGGAAAGGATCTTCAGCAGTCAACCACCAACGATCTCCATTAACTGGGTTACTAGCAGAATCAAATATGCTATCCAGATGGTCATCCACAAATGCTAGCCGTCTGTCATAGGAAAGTTTTTCAACACCACCAGCATACAAATTAGCTAAATGTATCTTCAGCCAACGTAAACCAGATTTTCCTAAAGGTCGTCCTTCAGCAAACTCAAGAACTCCTCGACAAAGATCAGAACTCAAATGATTCAGATGCGGATGCATTGGGTATGCTCGGCCTCGAAAATCAAGATTATGAGGGTAATAAAAGCCTTCCTCGTCCTTCATTTTGCGAGCAACCTAACTCGAGGCAAAGTACTGATTAGTTTTTTTATAATAATTATTCCCACATAACGGAAAGTATAAGCACATGAAGGATTTCTATAGTTACTAATTAATATTTTTTTCATAATAATTACTGATTAATGTTCTTTAAATTAATACATCCTTCAAAATAATCCAACAATCAACATAATCACAGAGCTAGTGGGATTCGATGTTGATTAAAATCTTGTACAATTTGGATGAAAAGAAAATAACTGATCAAGAACATTTGTGCTGATGGAAAGGGCATAACCAGTTTAGCACGTTTAATCAGACCTCATATCCAGTCAACAGGCTAGGCAGCACGTTACGTTTCTCAACTTATGAAAAGTCATTCTCCATTCCAAATTTAGAAAAGAAATCTTACAGAAAGCTTAAGTTCAATATCACATCGCTGGGAATGCAACTCTTGGTTGATTTTCTTTGCCTTCCTCATGCTCCATTTCCATTCTTGCATTTCTGTCAAATCCCCCCCAAGAGGCTTCTCTGGAATAGGAACCTGCTTACCAATGAAGGTAGAGTGAATCAATCAATCACATAACCAAAAATCGCGCACAATACTTGTCCTAACAATGGTCAGTTTATAATTAAAGACCTATTTTCTTACCAGCAATTCACATTATATAACAAGCTATACAACACTCTAACTTGTGTAGTTGCTCACTGGGTCTTATTTTGCTTGATTGGAGCCCTTGCTTTAATTTGCCCCCTTTTTGTGGGCTCTGTTTTTTGTATGCCCTTGTATCTTTCTTTTTTTTAATCAATGGAGGTTCGGTTGTTCATACAAATAAAAAAACACAATTAAAAAAAAAAAAAAAAAACTATTTAATGAACAATATTGATCATCTAATAAGCATAACCATACATAGGCAAAGAGAATATGAGAAGAGGAAGCATGGCCACTTATGAACGGAAATCCAAGTTAGCATTAAACTGAACAATATCGTTACTGATATCCTATTATACGACGATATTTCAAAAGCAGAACATGAGCTTACGTCTTTGCAATCAACAAGGCCTGCTGTATTGCCACCTTGCGCCCAAATACTCTCCACCACACTAAGTACCCTTCTATTGACCCGCCACTTGGTGCTCCCTAGCATATCCAGAGCCTGTACTTATTTCAGCACATGATCAGATTGACTCAACTACATATATGATAGAAACACAAACAAATCATAAGCCAAGGAAAAATTTTAAAATTTGTGATATTTCACATAAAAACTACTAAAGTTTCTTGCCAGATTTAAATTACTGATGTAATTCCGTATGGAAAGAACTTAGTATACTTCCTTCCATATGATTAAATGGGTTCAAGCTCTTGAAGAACCATTAACTAGATTAATTAAATTATATCATTGCAAGCATTTGCTGCATGTAAAATTGCCGAATAATTTTATAGCTTGAACCAGAAAAATAAAATTGAAATTCCAAGTCTCGGTTGAAACGTAGCTTCAAATAAGAAATGCACCATAATCATCGTGGGTTGGCCAGTGCCCTAGGGTGTGTAAAAAGGGTGAAGGGGTTATGGGAGATGAGTTCAAACTCCATGGCAGCTACTCATCTAGATATCAAATCTTACAAAACTCCTAACAACTAAATATGGTAAGATTAGACAATTGTCCCATAAGAGTAATCGAGGTGTACGTAAGTTGGTCCAAACACTTGCAAAAGTAAAATATATATATATATATATATATATATATATATATATATAAATTAGAAGGAAAGAGGAAATGAATCTAGTGCCTAATTTCAAGTTCGTTAAAAAGGGAAACTCAAGCTTTCCAAACCTCAAATACTTTCTGCATCGGTTTCCCTGAAATTTTCTTCAGGGCATCTTGTTGCCTACTTGATCCATGAGTACGCATGACATACGAAGGTAAGAATAAGTGCCCACCTTTATCATACCTGTAAGATTTTCCATTACATATTTATGATTAGTAGCAAGTATAAGACATGGTGCAGCCTACTGTTGCCTTCACTTATTAGCCAAATTTAAAGGATCTTTTGATGCAGTAACCAAGTCAAGAAGCCTAAAGAAAATATACAATACAAAGAACATTTATTCAATTTTCTTCATACCCCTTCCATTTTTTAGGAGGAATCAACATAGGGATGTAAGGAATTAACATATGCTTAGCCTGCATGGAAAGACATAAAATAATAGTTTAGAAGAGAAAATTCAAGGAACAGAAAAAGTTCATTTAATACACAAATTCATAGTCCTATAAGTTTTATCAACAGAACCCCGTGTAAGTTTTATCAACATGGAAGAGTTTGCTGTGTAGAGGGAAGTTCTTTATGCAAAAGAAGCAATAATACCACTACAAATGATAGCACAAAATGTGACATTATAATCAACTTTTGCTCTGATGTAGTCGAGAGCTCACTTCTTTACTGCCTAAGTCGTATATTTGATCCAGACATTCTTTTACTTCCATAGTAGCCATAACTGGTGTATATTTTAGTTGACTGTTATTTGACAGTCTATAGAGCATCGGGCATTAACCATCGATTTAGTGAGATGTATTTTTCGCCGTTTTACCATCACTGCTAATAAAAATGGGTTGTAAAATTGTCGGTATTTTGTAAAATCAAATGAAGAAGTCAAGCTCATTGACCTGCAAGTCTGCAATCATGTATAAAGCAAAAAAATGATAAATGTTTACGAACATTCGTGTCACTTTATTCTTTTAATATTCTAAGCTTAGTATCTCTATGTAGCTACAAAGAAAATCATAACAAGATTCAGGGGACATCTGCTAATATAAGTTAGAAAAAGGAAAGAGATAAATATATATAACAAAAAACGAAAACTTACAGTTCTGTCAAGCCCAGCGAGAACTATGGGATTGCATTCAATAACTCCGTAATTCTTCACAATGTTCTTCCTACAACCACCAAAAAAAAAATGCAGAAGCATGACAAGCTGTTCCAGAAAAGCTAGTATGTAAAGAGTTGGGTACTTGATCCTGTCAAACAGCGGCCATCTCTTAACTTGACATTTAAACTCCAATCATCAACCGTCCACCCAGCTCACCAATCGAGAAAGGGGGGAAAAGGAAAAGAAACCCAAAAGAAGGATAACGACAAGTACCAGCACCAAATACCCCCGACTCATTTCTTTAAAACATTAACTACTGAGCATAGCCCAATGACCAAATCTGTGGAGGTTGGCTAAATGAACCCTACTTGGTGACTTGGCTGTCAGCCAGTAAGAAATCGAAAATGGACAGGAAAAATAAAACTCACCCTGGAGTTTTTGCAACAGGTTTAAATTTATGCCAAAATGCAGGTCGAATATCAGGTGGACTGTCAGCTGACTGGGTAACTGGAGGTTGGATGAAAGCTGATTCAATTAACAATTCTATGAGACGACTTCCTAGCTGCAAAGTTTATCAGGTACAGAAATGCCTTAAATGTGGTATTCAATTGATTTATGTCGAAACATATAAAATACGGTGGACGTCACAAACCTTCGCCTGGGTGTCTCGACCCCAATCCTTCAACTCTTCTTTTTTCAGCAACTTTTGCACCTCTTTCAGTCTCCTTCTCCTAATTAAACTATTAACTCGTTTCCTCAATAGCTCTTTCTCCTCGTTCAAACCCTGAGCATCAGCTGGAACCTTAGTTCTCTGATTACTCCTAGCCTTCAGAAAGCTTTGAATTCTAACCTGGGTTAAAATTGAGAGGAGTCAAGCCCCTTGCACAATTACTTAATGTTAATGGCTTAGGAAGTAACGGAACAACAATTTTCATTCAATAAGTCATTAAAGCATAAGTCAAGTTACAGTGATTTAAACTCAAAAACTCTTGTTTGGTAACATGTTTTTTTATTTATTATTATTACACTGTTTTGTAACATGTTTTTTTATTTATTACTATTAAATTGTTTGGTAACATGTTAAATCTATTTTGATTCACTTAGAAATATAAGATGGTCAAATTCGAGAAAATAAAATTTATTAATCGGTATGCAACGAAATTGAACCTTTATCAATATCCAGGGATTTCAGTATTAAAACATTGTGGTTGAAAACATCCGCGGTCTGCTCATAGTTGGCATGATGAATAAAATAAGTAGGCAAACAGAACTCTACAAAGATCATGCTCGACCCCTTCTGAAATCCATAAGATTAGAATAGAGAGGATGTGAGATCCCACATCGGTTGGAGAGGGGAACGAAACATTCTTTATAAGGGTGTGGAAACCTCTCCCTAGCATACGCATTTTAAAACTTTGAGAGGAAGCTCGAAAGGGAAAGTCCAAAGAGGACAATATCTGCTAGCAGTGGACTTGGGCTATTACAAATGATATCAGAGCCAGACACGGGGCAGTGTGCCAACGAGGAGGTTGAGCCCCAAAGGGGGTGGACACCAGACGGTGTGCCAGCCAGAATGCCAAACCCCGAAGGGGGATGAACACCAGGCGGTGTGCCAGCAAGAACGCTAGGCCCCAAATGGGAGTAGATTGAGGTGTCCCACATCGATTGGAGAAGGGAACGAGTGCCAACAAGGATGCTAGCCCTGAAGGAGGGTGGATTGTGAGATCCCACATTGGTTGGAAAAGGGGAACGAAACATTCTTTATAAGGGTGTGGAAACCTCTCCCTAGCACGTTTTAAAACCTTGAGGGGAAGCCCGGAAGGGAAAGCCCAAAGCGGACAATATCTACTCGCAGTGGGCTTGGGCTGTTACAACAAAGGCATTTTCAGGATATGATACAAACGGAAAAGGCAGACAAAAATTTTATAACAACCACTCTTAAACTACCGAACCGCCCTCTTAAAGTTTATGAAACTGTTGCAAGTAAACTTACTCTTATGAGTCCATTCATGGTTGAACTTATCAGCAAAATTTACCAAGTCTGAGGTATAATTGCTACTCTACACTAGTTTAGAAATGTCCCAAATGAGTTCAAGCATAACAATTTCATAAGTCTTATGTGTAAATTACTCAAGAAAATTCGAGCTTAAGAGAAAGCATAAGATCTTCAATGCTCACCTCCTGTTCAATAGCAGAACCAATCTGAACCGCAGCCTGAACGACAAGAACACAGCCATCCTGCTGCGCCACCATCAACAATCCCATCATCTTATACATCACAATAACCGCCATCTTCTCTGCAGACAATAGCTCTATATGAGGCGCAAATGCCGCCTTCTGCTTCTTACTCCGCTGCGTTTTTTGCTCCTTCTCTATAGCCTGCTTCAATGGCTCAAACCAACCCAAGAACAAAGTCTTCACATAAGGCAAATTCGGAGCCAATTTCTTTTCGCACATTTCTCTCTCTAATTCCTTATACTCCTCAACCGTCTTCTCCCAGGCTTCAGTCTCCGCCTTAATCTGCCTCCTCCTCAACAAATTATACTTCCTCTTCTCAATTTCCCTAAATTCCAACTTCACTCCCTTCTGCAAGCTTTTGTAAAGCCCTTTCAGGAACAAGGAAGCTATCCATGGCGGATCGCGGATGAAGATTCTTTCGCAAGGTTCCCCTGGAGTAATCTGGTGAATTTCGCTCATGGATATCTGCAAATTCATCGAATTATCAAGGGCTTCTGTGAAATTTTCCTGAACTGAATCGGCTGGAGGTTGAAGACGTAATGGCTCGGCAGTGGAATCGAAGTTTATGGGGAAAGAAACGGAAGAAATAGGGGAATTAGAGAGGGAATTGAAGGATGAGGTGAATGATAAATGGGTTTTTCTTTGGCATTTGCATCGTTTGGTGGGTTCCCTCCATGCATTGCCGCCATGGATGAGAGCTTGGTGAGTTGGGAAGAAGGAGGCTGTCGATTGCATTTTGTTGAAGATAAAATTACGGAATTGAGGAAGAGACAACACCGTGTACTCGAGGAAGAACCGATAAAACCCCACTTAAACCCCTCGTTCACTGCTGACTATTTTTATTTATTTTTTTATTTTTTTCATTGGCCAGTTGTGTTTTATCGAGTTTATCCTGCGAGTCTCGTACAGAGAAGGTCTATTAGTGGAATAACTCATAAGTAGTGCGCACGTTTTCATATTCATTTTAAAGCATGATAAAGTTCAATGGATCGAGTTAGTAGCCAATTCGATATTTGATTCGTTGTTGAAACAACATCGAGATTAAGTGAGGGAGAGTGTCACAATCAACGATGCGATTGTGTTCCCGAGTAAGTCATTGAAGACAACGTCTAATTTAAATAGGGGGAGAGTGTTACAATTATGCTATGAAGAAAGTGGCATGTGATTCCCACACACGTACTGACAATGTGATGTCCCACGTTGGTTGGGGAGGAGAACAGACCACCGTTTATAAGGGTGTGAAAACCTTATAGACGCATTTTAAAGCTTTGAGGGGAAGCCCAAAGATGACAATATCCGCTGGCGGTAGATCTGGGCCGTTACAAATAGTATCAAAGCCAGACATCAGACAATGTGTCACCCTTCTCGTTGTTCCCCCAAGGGGTATAGACACGAGGCGATGTATCAATAAGGATGTTGGGCCCAAATGGGGATGGATTTGGCAGGAGTCCCACATCGATTGGAGAAAGGAACGCTGGCACTCCGAAGGGGGGTGGATTGTGATGTCCCACATTGGTTGGGGAGGAAAACAAACCACCATTTATAAGGGTGTGGAATCTTTCCCCTAGGAGACGCGCTTTAAAGTTTTGAGGGAAAGCCCAAATATGACAATATCTGCTAGCGGTGGATCTAGGTCGTTACAGACAATGTGTCAACCCTCAAATAGTACCTAATCGAGCACGTGAGGGCTGAAATAGATAGGTGTCATGATGCGAATAAGGAGGACATCGCATCATCCAACACACCAAGAAGAGTGTGCATTAAAGACAAGTTCGAAGAGGGTAGGGTAGCGCCCCGAACTATAACCTCAAAAGTTGAAGTTTTTCAACGACTCTAGACTTAAGTCTATATGAAAGATGAAAGCTCATAAAGTTTGGTATCAATCGGACACCAAAGAGACGATCCATGGGACTATATCACCACCGGTCAAAATCACTTTATACTCTAGAAAGATAAAAAATACTTCAGAAGTTACTATAAAGGGAGACATGGTGTCAGCTCTCCACCACCCTAGACCTTGCGCTACCCTATGGCACCTACATGTGTCACAGCGTAAGCGAGCGTTGTGAGACAATAGTCTCGTGACTTCTTTTGAAATGGGTCTTTCAAGGACAATGTTGGATGGTAGGGTATGCCAACATTGCATGCCCGCCATGTGTTGGAATTTAGTATATGCACCCATTATCCAGAATTCGTAAATGACTTAGCATGGATATGAGAAGGTCCATGCCTCGATAGAATTTAGATGGATGGATGGATGTTCGGGAGGCCTCAATAATAAGAACGATACATAGGTCCATAGACATAAAAGGTTTAATTTTAAATGGATGAAACCATCACAAAATAAAATTATTTTTTTAATTAAAAAAAAAAAAGTCAAATGATGGATTTAAAATTATTAAGAATAAGAAATAGAATTGAAATTGAAATATACCAATTATCCATGCCTAAAAAATGGGAAAAAATATATAACTAATTAAATTTAGTAAATAAGATAAAATATACTGATAATCAAATCTTAAAATAAAATATATTATTAACCACTCCAAAAAAAATAAAGAAAAATATTATCCTGATATTTAAGATATATTTCCTAACTAATTATTAAAATATACTATTCAAATATCATTATAATAAATAATATTTGGACGAAAATATTAGATAAAAAAAATAATACAGCAATAATTAAAATAATATTTTTTATTTTAAAATTAGGTATTAAAATAGATATTTTGAAAATGGTATAAATTATTAAATTTTTTTATGGGTAAAAATAAAATAGAAGAATTTACGCCGAACCATTGTGGGATTAGTCCAACCGAGTTTCCAAACACTACCAAAAAAAGTTGTGCAAAGCGCTTGCCTTCATTCCCTTCCATCTCATCGCGACTGAACTCTCTCTCTCTCAAGCAAGAGACTTCTCGCGGATTTCCAGGTTAGAATTCGAAGCAATCGAATTCCAAATCACCAATCAAAGTTCCGAGAATTCGCATATTTCACTTTTTTTTCTGGAAGCAAAATAGTTGATTCTGTTTTGTGAGAACTGTATGATTAGTTAGCGTATAATCGATTTTAGGGAATTTCGTTTGTATTACCCATGCTTCGATGAATTTCCAAACTGTGAACTTCAAGATTATGTGGAGAATTGATGAACCTTGTTTGTGAATGAGCGGAATTCAAGTTCTGTATTGATTTGTTACTGGCATTATGTTATACGCAGACACTTTAATTTCTCATTGATCATATGAGTAGTTTGTAACTTCATGAACAAGATGATAATCTGTCATAGATGTTTTCTTATAAAATTTTCCATGTGATGAGTTGATGCATGTTTGTGAGTTTCAGACTGCGGCGGTGGAGGCTGGATTTTTTTTGAAGTGTTGATCCTTTATTTATTGTTTCAAGATGGTGAGTAGTTCATATCTCTCTCTATCTTTGTCTGAATATAAGCGATTCGTACCTTAACCTCGCTACAATGCTTTTATTGTCATTTCTCTGGATTAACTAGTTTACAAGCACGGAAAACTCAAAGAAGGCCTGTCATAAAATTTGTGTTTTCATCTGAAGTATACTTTTTTGGAGCCTGTACTGAATAATTTTCAGTTACTACTATCTTGTTGAATTTACCTTCTAATTACGTACTACTGTTTCCATATATTCTTTATTATCTATGTAATTCTCTGTTTGTTCTAAACTATGTCATAAATTCAAGGTGAAATTATTTGCCTATTAAACAGTAGAACAAAGGCTTTTAACACTTGGTTTAAGAGTGGCCAGTTTGATAGTCGAATGAGAAACTTACTGTCAGCAATGTACAGGGTCATGTGGTGGAGATCATCTGTTATAATGTTTCTAGTAAGTCAGTGGCAAATATACTTAGTCAGTATGAGGGTGGAAATTCTTTCAAAGCAGGATTCATTTTACTCCAGTTAACCAGGAGTTCGATTTTCTTGAAAGATCAAACATTCTTTAATGAGAAGTACATGCCTTTTTGTGATCATATACAGTTCAAAGCTTCTAGTTGTAGTGCTTCATGCAGTGAGCTTTGCTATCACTCAACTTCTTTGATCAATTTAGACCGGGTGTGTTTTTTTTGTTAGGAACTACGAATCTCCACAATAGTATGATATTGTCCACTCTGAGCCTAAGTTCTTATGGCTTTGCTTTTGGTTTCCCCAAAAGAGCTCATACCAATAGAGATGTATTCCTTACTCATAAACCCATGATCATCCCCTTAATCAGCGAATGCGGTTCTACCTCCCAATAATCCTCAACAATCCTCCTCTCGAACAAAGTATACCATAGAGCCTCCCCTAAGGCCTATGAACCCTCGAATAGCCTCCCTTTAATCGAAGCTCGACTCCTTCTCTGGAGTCCTCGAACAAAGTACACCTTTTGTTCGACACTTGAGTCACTTTTGACTACACCTTCGAGACTCACAATTTCTTTGTTTAATACTTGAAGATTCTATTGACATGGCTAAGTTAAGGGCATGACTTATGTTAGGAACCACGAATCTCCACAATGGTATGATATTGTCCACTCTGAGCTTAGCTCTCATGACTTTGATTTTGGTTTCTCCAAAAGGCCTCATACCAAAAGAGATGTATTCCTTACTTATAAACTCATGATCATCCCCTTAATTAGCCAATGTAGCCAATGTGGGACTCCCTCCCAGTAATCCTCAACATTTTGTAATAATCTCGTTTGGCAAGAGAACTCTCGTCTCCCTTGCCTTTGGGTTTGTTTGATTAAATGCTGTGAAATCAAATCTTGTCTCAAGAAACCTACAAAGGATATTGGGAAGATGTGGTGTTTAGATTCTATTAACTGCCAACACTTTTTTCTGATTGATGTTCTATTTCTCAAATTGGTTTCTTTGGTTTGTCTCTTCTCTTGGCTTTGACACATTTATATTTTCTCTCACTTCATTCTTCTTCATCTGTTGAGTTATGGGGTCAGTTCTACGTTTGTTTGCATTTGGTAAGCTTTGTGCTTGTTATTTTATTTGTTCATTAGTTTTTATTGCATCATATCAAACCAAAATAAGTAAATCTGGTTCTCTCTGTCTGTCTCTTTTTTTTAATAAGATACAGAAAGGGTGTGATAAAACACCAAAAAAAGGACGGCCTGCTTGTTCACTTTTTGTTAAAATTTATACACACTATATGGACCTGAGTACTAACAACTTCAATTGGTTCACAATTTCCAATTGACTGTGACTATTCAGTATGTTTATTATGCCATATTTATGTATAGGCCATGTATATCCGAATCAAGCGCCATAAGACAACCTACTTTATCCAGTGCGATCCAATTGAGACAACTTTAAACATCAAGCAAAAATTAGAGTCCCTTATTGATCAGCCAATTGTTGATCAGCGCTTGATCTTGGTGGGAAGCGGGGAAGTATTGGAGGATTCAAAGACACTGGCCGATCAGAAGGTATGCCTTAAATTCATAGATTTACTACATTTGGTCATCAAGCATCGGATATTCTGGAAATATTAAGATGAAGACAATACGACAGCTGCGGCTCTAACTAATATTTGCTATGTATTTCCAGGTTGAAAATGATGCAGTTGTGGCTCTAACGTTGCGAAAAGGTTTTCTTCTACCCACCCCAACATTTTTTTTTTTGTGAACTTCTTACATGTTTTCTGATTAGGGACTGAATTATTTGAGGGTGGATTTTTTCATAGTTATGCTCAAATTACAGGTCTCAGTCTTTGAACTTTTAAGCTTATGTCTTAATAAGTCATTCAACTTTCAATCTTGTAGTTAATAGGTTACTGAACTTCAAAAGTATCGAATAAATCTCTAAATTTTCAATTTTGCATTTAATAAGTTCCATCCCAACAATTTTGAGAACTTCTGACGTGTTTTTAAAAGTATATTTTCTGATTAGGGACTGAATTAGTTGTGAGCGTGGACTTTTTCATAGTTATGATCTTGCTTAAATTTCAGGTTTTAGTTTTTGAATCACCTTCAATTTTATGTGATTTTATGTCTAATAGGTTGCTGAACTTGAAAAGTGTCGTTTTCCTCAAACTTTCAATTTTGTGTTAGTAAGCTTGAAAATTTTAGAACATCTTGATTAAGTGAACGAACTATTAGACACAACATTAAAAATTTAATGACCTATTAGAAGCAAAATTGAAAATTTAATGACCTATTAGAAGCAAAATTGAAAATTTAAGAATGTATTAGGCGTTCTTTAGAGCTCAAAGAATTATCATACACAAAATTGAAAGTTGGTTGATCTATATTAGTTCATAGACTAAATAGACATAAATATGAAACTTATGATCTTCTTTGTTGGATTTGGATTTAAAATATGGAACTCTGTCTCATCATGCATTTTCTTGATCATTTTCCCTTCTTTGTGTAGATGATAATGAGTTCGAGGAGATCGACATTGTCAGTACAAACGATTTCTACCAATCTCGTGAAGCCGATTCTGGGAATTGGTAAGGACCGAAAGTTTTCTTCTACCATGTGTGGTAGTTTATGATGTTCAGCCATCAAGCTTGTGGTGTATTATTGAAATAACTGTTCTATCAGTTGGATGGAATTGAAAATGATGCATAAGAAAGTAGACTTCATGCAGGATTAGATATCGTAACTCCATGCATTCTCTTTGTTATCCCCCAAAAGTTGCATTGCTGATTGAACTCATTCATGCATTGCTACAAGTTCTATAATATATATGAGTTGAGAATTTTGTTAGGACCTTTTTAATTTCCTTTAAACTATATGAATTTGGTTTTTAATTGACTCTTTTTCTTATTCATATGATCTTCACAGTGGTGATGGTTTCAAAATACTGTGAGTTTTGATGTTTTTGTTAGGAATCATGACTCTCCACGATGGTATGATATTGTCCACTTTGAACATAAGCTCTCATAACTTTACTTTGGGCTTCTCCAAAAGGCCTCATACCAATGGAGATAGTATTCCTCACTTGTAAACTCATGATCTTTCACTAAATTAACCAATGTGGGACTCACTCCCAATAATCCTGAACAATCCAACAATTCTCCCCTCGAACAAAGTACACACTATAAGCCTCCCCTGAAGCTTATGGAGCTCTCGAATAGCCTCCCCTTAATTGAGGCTCGACTCCTTTCTCTGGAGCCCTCGAACAAAGTACACCTTTTATTCGACACTTTAGTCATTTTTTACTACACCTTCGAGGCTCACAATTCTTTGTTCGATATTTGAGGATTCTATTGACATGGTTAAGTTTAGGACATGACTCTGATATCATGTTAGGAATCACGACTCTCCACAATGGTATGATATTGTCCACTTTAAGCATAAGCTCTCATGGTTTTGCTTTGGGCTTTCCTAAAAGGCCTCATACTGATGGAGATAGTATTCCTCATTTATAAATTCATGATCTACCACTAAATTAACCAATATTCCTCACTTATAAACCCATGATCTTCAACTAAATTAACCAATGTGGGACTCACTCCCAATAATCCTCAACAATATATTAATAGATTGTTTCATGTTTTTGCATGATATTTAAATCATAATCTTATTAGTTCTGTTTTATTACTATTTAGCTTTCTTTTTTATTGAAAATTTTGTTTGTTTGTTTGTTTTTTTTTCACAATGTTTTTCATTTTTATTTTAAAAAAATATTCGAATTCTTAGTCTATGTTCAAAAAAGCAAAGTTATTCAAGAAAAAAAAAATTGTTTTAAATGTTGATAGTACATTACAAAAACAAAAAAAAAATGAAATAGCTATGTTTTTAGGAAGTGAGTGCCCGGTTGATTTTCCTCCAAGTCGAAGCCTCTTATTTTACCTTCTCCCAATAGGGCTAGAAGGGAACCCTCCCTCGTAAAAAGGTACTCCTTCTCCAGCGACCACGGAGAAGATCCCTTCTAATAGATGAAAGACCAAGCAAAGCTCGGGTAGAATTTCAAATTATGGGAGACTTGGTTTCACGAATAGATGGAGTACATTAGAGATAACCCTATAATTTGCTAATAAGTCTTTTGGCATAATATACCGTCATTAAAAAAAAAAAAAAAGTTTCCTCTCCCTCTCTTCTCGCTATATTTATTCCTATGTTGATTGTTTTTATTTTTTATTTTTAGAAATCGAAAGATTAATTTTTAACTTAAATGATAAGTTTAATTTTTGAACTTTCAAATTTATGTCTATTTGATCTTTGAACTTTAAAATGAGTCTAACTTTAAAAGAATATCACGTAATTCCTCACGGTAAGTTTTATTAGACATAAATTTTAATTTTATATACAACACAATAATTAGTTTTTTTTAATGTTTTCAAAGAATAAATTCTAAAGAATTAAGAATTTATGTCTTTTAAAGTCAAAATTAATATATTTGAAAATGTATCATACACTTTTTAAAACTTGAACACATACAAAACAAAACTTAATTTAACTTAATTTTTAATATAAATTTTATGTTTATTGCAAGTTTTGTAAAATAACGACCTAAATTAATGGAGGGATTCTAATTTTCTTTTATGGGAATTTAATTAAATGATTAGATATATGCCAAGAATAAGAAGAATTTCATTGTAACGTGCTAAGAAAATGTTGGGTGAAAGTAGTTTTATTTTTTTTTACTGCAGTAGTTATTTACATGGTAATTTTTAGTACTTGGTATAGATTGGGCGGTTTCAAGCGCCTTTGGGAGTGCGACATAAGCCTCGTTGAACACCAAATGTGGTGATGTTGCCTTTTAACTTGGGTTGGCTTCGGGATGGTTGATGATTGGTACGACGATGAAACATGCAAGGTGGGGTGGAGCTGGGTGTCACGGTCTTACATTTTTTACTATGCGGCGTCGTGATCTTGACACGCTCACGACTAGCCTTAAGGGGGATTAAGTACCATATATATTTTTCGCCCCAACTTTATGGCTTTGTCGGACCTTAGGCGAGGTTTGTCTTCGCCAATCGAACATCGCTCGTGCGGAATCCGAGCTTGCTCCACCACACACGGCGCCTGCGCGAGCATGTTTAATCGTCTGCGACACAATCGACTTGCCTCTACACTAGGCCAGGTCATTCGGCTCGACCTTGTCTTTGCTCAGGCCAAGTTCTCTCAATGCAACGTCGCATCTCATCTTGTCATCTCGATCCTCATCGACGGGGTTCATATGTCTTGACACCATCCCGAGTCTTGGGATGTCGTCGGCCATCATAACTCGCTCGATTATGCCATCGAGAATGGGCCCGCGTGTCGTTCATTCGAGTTCTACCGAGGCATTGGGCCTCCCGTGCCCATGCCGACTCATTTACGGATATCGTACCGGATAGCGAGTGTATGTAGCAACCTCCAACACGTGGGCTGAGGCGCAGTACCAGCACCCACGTGTCGTCCGGTACTATCCTTCAAAAACTCATTTTGAAGGAAGTCGCCCGAGACACTCGTCTCAGCACACTCGCCCACATTGTGACACGCATATGTGCCACAAAGTAGCTCACTTAGGTCACAGGGCCCAGGGGCGGTGGAAAGCTAACACCATGATACCCCTCTAGTACATTTTGAGCCATTTTCAATCTTCCAGCATAGACATGATTTTGGTGAACGGTCATACGGTGTCGTGCATTGTCCGTCTGGTGTCCGATTGACATCAAACTTGGCGAACATTCATATATTTTATATGGACGGACTTAACTCCCAGATCGCATACCCAAATTCCTTCAAGAACTCCGACTTTCGAGGTTAAGGCCCGGGACCCTACTCGGCCCTTCAACAAGCCTATCTTTGCCTTTCATGTCTATTTGATGTCTCTATCTTGTTTATGTCCCAACTTATCTTCAATGCCCACCTCGCATGGTGGTGTGTGTTGAACACAACTCACTGTGGGAAACACTGACACTCTTTATTAAGACCAATCGAGAAGAGAATACAAGACACTCTATAGAATACTACTGCTTCTTATTGTTTTTGGATTTCTTGGATGAATAACCTAGGTAGGGTGGGGTATTTATACTTAGCCTAAACAATCTATATTTAACCAATCTAAATCTAGACCTAACAAATCTAAATCTTTCTCCTAAAATATTTAGATCTCTCTCTCCTAAAATCTCTACTAAAATAAATACACTGGGCTCGTACAATTATTGGGCTTGACTCTATTGGGCTAGTACAATTATTGGGCTTGACTCTATTGGGCTAGTGATGATATTTCAACCGTGTGTTGGATGATGCACCGTCCTTCTCGATCGCATCATGACACTCTTCTATATTGGCCCGCATGTGACCGGGGAAGCCGCTTTGCTTGTCATGATGTGAGGGTCACAACCTACTCTCTTCATATTATAGTTGTGACACTGAGTGCCCTTGGGTGTGTGACATGAACCTCGTTGAGTATGAGACTTTGCGGTGATGCCTCCCATCCTTGGGCCAGTGTTTTGAACGCAGCGTGAAGAATAAATTTCATAAATTTAACTACGAGTTCATTAAATACAAATTAAAATGCATATCTATTTTAAAGCTCAACTTTGCACAACACGTAAAAAATGACTCCAATATCTTCTATAATTTTTCTTGAAGAGCTCACCATAGCTTAAATATACGTGACTAAAACTCATTGTAATTTCTTGGCTCTCCTCCTTATAATTGGACCTTGAAGTATAACAATTTATCGTAGTTCATATGAACGTCGAGACCATTTGACTCTATAAACAACAAATTTTGTATAAAAGCTATAGTTTATTGGAAGGTGAAAGTTCCACATCCGCCAATTTAGGGAATGATCATGCATTATAAACAAAAAATACTCTCTTCATTGGTACGAGGCCTTTGGAGAAGCTCAAAACAAAGCCACGAGAGCTTATAAGTGGACAATATTATACCATTGTGAAAAAACAAAGCCACGAGAGCTTATAAGTGGACAATATTATACCATTGTGAAAAGTACATAGTTATCTTCATTTTTTATTAATATAAAAAAAATAAAAAAAATAAAAAAAAAAGAATAAATAAACTAACAAGTGCTAACGGATTGAGTTTTTCTGAGTGTTCTATATGTCCATCCGAATTCCAAATTCTGAAGGTGCAATCTCCTGCCTTCGTTCTTCTTGGGCTACAGCTACTTCACTCCCTCCGCCATGGCTCTTCTTCCCTTCAACCTCTCTCTCGGATGCCCTAACTCTTCACTCTTCTCTGCAACTCCCAGGCTCATGTCTCCTCGGCTTCCACCATTTCGTGTCTCATGCGCTAAACGCACCGGCAAGAAGAGGTATCCATCGGAGAAGAAGAAGCTCAAGTTGAAACACAAAGAAGTCCTCACGACCGTCGAGAACAAGTTCGAAGGCATTTGGAGGCTCTTCAAGCTCGGAGTTCCTGTAGAGAAGGATCCTGGCAAGGATTTTCATGGACTCTCGGATGCTCTGATGCAAGAGATTGCTAAAGTCCTCGAGTTTCCGGTAATTTTGACTGCTTCGATGATTTTTTTGGTTGATAATCCGAAATTGAGTGGTTATATGTTGGTAAACACTGCGAGTCAATTTTCTTTTTGTTTCCTTGTTTTCCAGGTTGCTTCGTTGCTGCCACGGGAAGCTTTCTCGGTTATTCGTAAATCTTTTGACGCTAGAAAGGTATGTTTAGGGATGTTCATCTGATTTTTATCATTTATTTTATGCCTGTTGTTTAGATGGAATAGTTGATTATCAAGGAGTTCTTATGTTTTGCTTCCAGATGTTGAAAGAACCAAAGTTTGTTTATACTGTGGACATGGATGTAAATAATTTACTGATTCTAGAACCTCGTGCTCGGGATTTCATTTCGGACTTGGAGCCTAAAGTTGGATTGATAGAACATATTGTAAAAGAAAAGGTTTCCAATGATGTAATCAGTATCGTTCATGATCTCAAAAGCAATCACGAAGTGGTGGAAGAAAGCGGGCTTAACGGTCACTCTGGTCCTTTCATGCGTTTGCCAAGTAGTAAACCAAAAATTGCTGTTGTTGGCAGTGGGCCATCGGGCCTTTTCGCCGCTCTTGTCCTTGCAGAGTTTGGAGCTGATGTTACCTTGATTGAAAGAGGTCAACCAGTTGAACAAAGAGGGCGTGATATTGGTGCATTGGTAGCTCGTCGGATTCTGGAACTGAATAGTAATTTTTGCTTTGGGGAGGTGATTAATTTTGCTTATTTTATCATCATTTCCACTGTCTTGTTTGGTTATAAGTTATGTATGCATCACATTATTGCTTTATTCGAATTTCTTGCTTTCAACCAATGCTATTTCCCCCTAAACAAAAAGAAAATGAACTGTATGATAGTCAATGATGATTTTATCCAAACAAAACGTCTATGATTGAACTTCACTGTTGTGTGAATGTCAGTTTATTTCCTTATTTATTTTTGGTATTCTTGACTAGATCTATATGCACAGTCAATTGGGCATCTTTTATGTTTTTCTCACTGGCATACTGTTGTGTGGTCATTTGATGGTCTTGCTTTTTTCATCAAAGATATCATGATGCTTGGCTCTTCAGTTTTTTTTATCTTTTGAGTCATTCATTTAGAACTTATGCATGGCAGGGTGGTGCAGGTACCTGGAGTGATGGGAAATTGGTCACTAGAATTGGTAGAAACAGTGGCAGCGTGCAAGCGGTTAGACTTTTGCACCCTTGTAAATCCATTAGTTTTTTTAATATTAGTGTCATAAAATTAGTTGTGCTTTTATAGTAAGGGACCTAAATCTTTGAATGGCCATCATGTAGTTTCTGCATGGTGCCTGTTCTTTGTTACAATTCTTACTTCCTTTGTCAGTTGTGTAGAAAAACAAGGAATTTGATATGAGTTTTCCCTATAAATGTTAAAATAAGAATCGCAGATAGCAGCACTATCTCTGTTCCATTCTGCATATCTTCTACCCCTGTATTCATTTATTCAAATTTCCATGCCCTTTGCATGGCTTCAACCTATTTTCTTATTTTTGAACTTCATGTCATCTAAAATCAACACCATAAAAAGATAGCCTGCTTTCTCACCTCATTTTGCAATGTATTGCAATGATATTATCTGCTTTATCTATGATATCGCTGGACAACTGAATTTTATGTTTTCTTTCTAGGTTATGAAATCTTTAGTTCATTTTGGGGCCCCAGAGAATATCTTACTTAGTGGAAAGCCTCACCTTGGAACAGACAGGTTGGTTCCATTACTTAGGAACATACGGCAACACTTAGAAATGTTGGGTGTGAGTATCTACCTTATTTCCATCCTTGTAAGATCAAATATTTTCTGATAGTTCCACGATTGTTCAGTTTTTCCCTTAATTTTTATGACTTGATTAGGCCACTGTCAAGTTCGGGACTAGGGTTGATGATCTAATTCAAGAGAGCGGACATGTGGTGGGTGTTAAAGTTTCTGATTCAAGAGATAAGTTAAAGCTCAACAGCCAGAAGCTTGAATTTGATGCCACTGTCCTAGCTGTTGGCCATTCTGCACGGGATGTATATCAAATGCTTATGTCTCATAACATTCCCGTGGTTCCCAAGGAGTTCGCCGTTAGTTCTTTTCTTGGTCCCTCTTGTTTTGTGGATAACTTGGCTTCTTGCATCTATGCATGCTTTCTTTGAACCAAAAAAATGTGGATGCTAAAATAATGCTGGAAGTACATACCTGGATTCACTTTGTTGTGCTAGATTTATTGCCGGATTACTCCTCTTTTATGAAATCTCACATTGTTGTCCTCCATGTCTGAATAGGTTGGCTTAAGGATCGAGCATCCTCAAGCATTAATAAACAGCATACAGGTTGGTTTTATTGATTTGTTTAAAATCGATTGCCTTTTACTATATTTTCCAACTAAAAAGAATCAAGAAAGAATCCAAAACTTCCAAAAATTATGTTCGATGCATTCCAATCAAACAATTATGGTGATGTACAGATTCATGGAAGCATGCATACAAATTGAGTCAGTTTTTATTATTTTTTTATTTTTTATAAATAAAAGTCAACAAAACTCTGCAACTATTCTAATACTCAGTTGATTTTTGTTCCAAAATTTTCTTTCTTAACTACTTTTTTTTGGTGGGGGACGCGAAAAGTAAACTTCGCTGTTATCCATTTTCCCGGATGTGTTATTTTCCATTACATATATGTTTCACCTTGTTTGAAGATTTAAACCTGATCATATATTAAAATGCAGTATTCTGGATTGGCCAATGAGGTAGAGAAAGGACGTGGGAAAGTACCGGTGGCAGATTACAAAGTTGCCAAGTATGTTAACATAGACACGGAGGATCCATCCTCCAATTCTGTTGCAGCAAATCGCAGTTGCTATTCATTTTGTATGTGTCCTGGTGGCCAGGTAGGTTTCTCAATTGATTGCCATGACCAAGAATGCATATTTTAAAGACTGGCTTTAGGTTGGGAGCTCATCTGGTATCTGATTACTGTTGGGAGCTTGTCTGGTATCTGATTACTGTTGAGGATTGTTGGGAGGGAGTCCCACATTGGCCAATTTAAAGAATGGTCATGGGTTCATAGGAATACATAAGTAAGGAATACATCTCCATTAGTATGAGGCCTTTTGGGGAAGCCCAAAGCAAAGCCATGAGAGCTTACTATTGTAGAGAGTCGTGATTCCTAACGATTATACCATAATTGGATGATTTGGCATTGATCGGTGTGCAGTTATGGAAAAAAAAAAAGAAAAAAAAAGTCACTTTTTAGAAGAGCTAAAATTTAGATACTTTCTTAGTGTCACATCTGCATCGATTCATGCCCTTTATGTTAGAAAACGGCCATTATTTTCTCTCTAATTTCTGATACTTCAGAAAAATAGAATTTAATACGTTGAAGTGTAGCCTCATTAGGAAACTGGCATTCCGTGAATTCACCATTGTTTCTTAACGAATTTTATCATTAATCTCTGTCAATATAATTTGATATGTCATTTCTAGGTTGTCCTCACTAGTACAAACCCCGGAGAACTTTGTATCAATGGCATGTCATTCTCTCGACGTTCATCAAAATGGGCAAACGCTGCCCTTGTTGTCACTGTTTCAACTAAGGATTTTAATGATCTCGGCTTCCACGGACCTCTTGCCGGGGTTGAATTCCAGGTAGCTTTTCTGTGTTCTCTCACTTTATCCGAACATTTTATCTCTTCTGGCAACTGAACGCTCTCTCCGATGTTTTGAGGAATAGATTGTTGTAGTTATGTAGTTTTTCATTTAGACACATTCCCATCATGTGATCATAATAAATTTATCTTCTCCTAAAATAACTTCAGCTATTAGATATCAGTTACTTTACCCACGTACTGGCTTTCAGAAACGATGTTACGTATTTGAATTATAATATTTTCTTGTCAGAGAGAGTTTGAGCGAAGGGCAGCCCTCATGGGAGGTGGAAATTTTGTTTTGCCTGTGCAGACAGCTACTGATTTTATGGACAGGAAGTTAAAAGGTATGTCGAGTCCCCAATCTCTGAAACTTAAGAAGCACAATAAGTCTAGACTCAGAGATCTTCTCAATACCTGACATACAAATATACTTCTTAATTATGAGTGAAACACTGAAATGTTTCGGGGTTTTAAAAAAATTTAAACCAGGGTTGGGAATTCGAACAGAGCTATGCCCACATTGGCATGATCATCTCTGCACATTCATTATCAGCACGATTATCTGTCCTAAACTTCATTTTACCAGCTGTTTCCCTCTCTTAGATTGATTTTTTTTTTCTATTCTTTTCTATTTTTCATTTTCTTCTCAGTAACATCCGTGCCGCCATCAAGTTACCGGTTAGGAGTGAAGGCCTCAAATCTCCATGAGTTATTCCCTGGTCATATAACAGAAGCTTTACAGCAATCTATCCTAGCATTTGATAAAGAGGTTCTCTCGTAACTATCTCTGTGACGGCATGGATTTTCTTTATTATCCTAACTCATTGACCTTTTTCTTTCCAAATTTTGGGCGTTCAGTTACCAGGTTTTCTCTCAAGTGACGCCCTTCTACATGGAGTGGAGGTAGTTTTTCTACTGTTTATTAGTCATTTTGGTTTCAAGGGTTGTCTAACCCCTTTTCTCTTTAAATGTCAAATGGATCTATCATGAAAAAAGTATTAATGATATTCCTTTAAAACGTATCTAGAATTTTAAAAAATTGAGGTGCAAATTGGTTTATTATTTCTTTTATTTAAAAAAGATATGGCTAAATTATAGGCTTAGGTCTTAAACTATGTCTAATAATTTTTTAAAACTTAAGTGTCTGATAAGTTTTAAAATTTCTTGAAAAGCAAATGTCGTATCAATTTTGTACTAACACATTCATGAATCATAGAAAATCATAGAAAAAGTTGAATAGGTTTAAATTTTATTGGACAAAATTGAGGATTTAAATTTTATTGGACACAAAATTGAGAGTTTTAACTTAAAAGACTTATCCGATGAGCTTATTAGACATAGAATATGAACATTTGGACTTGCAAGGCACAGTTTAAAACCTATTAGTCATGTTTAGGCTAAACAGATAATTTGACAAAACATTGTTAACCAACTAAATATCAGAATCGCTATTCATTAAAGTTAATTTTGTTTTCAGACGAGAACAAGTTCCCCTGTTCAAATCCCACGCAACTCCGAGACTTATGAAAGCACATCTCTTAGAGGACTCTACCCGGTTGGCGAAGGAGCAGGCTATGCGGGAGGAATTGTAAGTGCGGCAGTCGATGGCATGTACGCCGGCTTCGCTGTGGCTAAGAATTTCAATCTTTACAATGGTGACCTTGAGACGGTTTTGGGTAAGGCTCAAAGTTCTGGGTCCGTAATGTACTAGAGCTAATCCGGTTCACTTGCCAGCAATAGAAGAGCCTGTGACTGCAAATTGGTCAATCTCTGCATGCCAATTCCCGCAAGCCCATCTAAATCAATCAGGTTCTTCATTCAACCTAACTGTAGAGGTACCTAAAACTCTGTTAATCGTTTCTTGATGTGCTACAAGCCTAGGTCATTTTTAAAATTTTCTAGCATAAATAGAGCTAGGTTAAAAATAAAGTTCAAGTTCTTTTTGGTCCTAGAGTTTTGAACCTTATATTTTAGTCATAGTGCTTTATAAAAACTCATTTTTTTAGTTCATCAATTGGAATGAAACCATCGACTTTTAAGATAGTAATTAATGTTTTATCCAATGAGCATCCTCGAACCGATAACTTTATAAAAACATTATATTAATTGTCATTGTTTTTTTAATAAATGATTTAGGAGACAAGCATATTCATTTACTTTGATCAATAGATACGTATGTCCGCACAAACAAGTATTTAAAGTCACATTTAGTAACTTAGATTTTCTAATTTATTTAGTTTCTTGTTATATGATTAATAAAAAATTAACACTAAAGACAAATAATTTTTTAAAGCAACATTAACAGACTCAAATATAATACTTAAAAGTTGAAGGACAAAAATATAATGTTTGAAAGGTTAGGGACTAAAATATTATAAGTTTGAAAGTGAGATAAGAAAGAGGTAAAACTAGGATTAAAATAGGTTGGTTTTAAAAATAATGATTAAACTAAGACACTTTTTACCAGGTGCAACAGTAGGAGATATATTGGTAAATCATGTTCACTACTAGTTACTTGACATGATTTTTTGGTAAACTATCCTATTCGCATTAATTTTTAAATTGCTGCTATTTCTGTTATTTTTGCCAGAAAGTTGCATTAAATAATGGCATCCATTCTAGGTGATAATTTGTATCTGAGCATACCCTTATAATGAAAACTGGCATGCTTTTTGGAATCACCCTTACTTTTGGCCTTCAGGAGCATGGAGTTCCATTGTAGTAATCCAAACGAGGCTCTGCATCATGTTGTTTGATTTGAGGTGGAGACATACATCTTCTACGTTGTAAATATGCGACAATTAAACGAGTTGCTCGGATCATGTATTGCTGCTGTTTGATTTTGACTGATTTCGAGAGAACTCTACTTGGTCGAGGTAAGTGCTAATTTCTTTTTCTAAACTCATCGTTTTATTTTGGTTAAATTACAAGTTCACTTCAAATTTAGGATTGAACTTATGGGTCTTAAAACTTTCCATTTTTGTATTTAATACTCTTGACTTTAGAAGCATCAAATAGATTTTTTGACTTATTCAACCGTTTTTTTTAATTCATAAAATTGTTAGGCCACAATATTGAAAGGTTAGTGTTTTAACGGACGCCGAACTGTTTCTTTTTTTTTAAATGTCAAATAGGTTAAGGATTTAGTCTAGATTTTGTTAGACTAAAGTTTCCACTAAATTTTATTTATTTATTTTTATCTATTCGTGTTGTTATTATTATTATTATTATTATTATTTTGTGGTAATTCAATCAAGACTTTCTTCTTATCTTGAGCTTTTGGGTACATACATAGTTCTTTGGAAGTATTTTATAAAAACTTTTCTGAATCTCTCTTTTTCTTTAATTTATTTTTATCTTATTTTCTTACCCTAACATTTAAAATATCTGAGTTGATTTTTTATTCCAAAATCCTATTTTAAAACAATTTTCAGCCTCAAGTGTTAAAGAATGCTTTAACTTGTAGCTTTTGTTCCAAGTGTCAGCTGTTTTGATGTCATTATTTCTAGAGTGGAAAGAAGTCAAATAAAGTATTATGTAATTGCCTTTTCTTTTTAAGCAATGCCAACTTGTGTCAAAATTATTGCTCAAAATAGACCTTTTTATATCTTTATGTAGACTTAATATAGCCTCTTAATTAATTTAGATGTATTTTCTAAAAATTATTTTAAAAGCATGTTCGCAGATTTTTTTTTTTTTTTTGGATGAAAGTCCCACGTCCGATAATCAGAATGATCATGAGTTTATAATTAAAGAATACTCTCTTCGTTGGTTTGAGTTCTTTTGGGAAAGCCTAAAGCAAATCTATGAGAGCTTATGCTCAAAATGGACAATATCATACTATTGTGGAGAGTCGTGTTCATTTAACATGGTATTAGAGTCATGCCCTAAACTTAGACATGTCAATAAAATCCTCAAATGTCGAACAAAGGACTTCAAAAGAAAAAAGAGTCGAGACTCCTCGAAGGCATAGTAAAAAATGACTAAGACTCCAAAAGAAAACGAGTCGAGCCTCGATTAAGGAGAGGTGTTGGGTGAAAGCCTCACTTCGGCTTATTTAGGGAATGATTATGGGTTCATAATCAAAGAAAATGGATAATATCATAGAATTGTGTTCATTTAAGATTTTTTGTGCTTCTTTTTTATTTATAGATTTTGCATATTAATTTATTATATAATACTTTTTTAATTATTCATTATTCACTCCTGTGTGTTTGGCTTAGATTGTTAATTTACATTAGATTTTGATGTTCATCAAATTGAATCATAGATGTTGAAAAAGTTTGAATTCATATCTTCTCAAAATTTAATTAGATAATTATGCATGAATTAATTACCATAAAATTTAAGCAATAGAAATTCTTGAACTCGGCTACAAACTCAACTATAGCAAACCAAAAGAACCACCAATAAAAGGAACCTTCTCGAGTTACAGCAGATGAAGGTACGAAACTCATGGTCGTTTATAAGTTTATGGTATAATTTGGTCGTTTATAAGTTTAGGGTATAATTTGATGAAAGTTAAAATTGGCTATGGCTCATATCAATGTTACGTATTAGGTTGGAAGTAAAATACAATTGAAATATCATGTTTGTTTCATATGTAGCAGAGGGAGTGCTTTTGGATCCCATAGGACATCAACTCTGGAAGATTCTGCATATTATTATTGGTATGTATTGATTTATATTTTTCTGTATTTCTACAAAAATATTATTGCCAATATTAGCAATAGCATAAAACTTCGTTTCCGTAAGTAATCGAGTTTCATTGAGAGATTTGAATTAGAAAGAAACGACATATAGAGACGAGTCTTTGAAAAACTCTCCTTTGTAATCGAATCAATGAGAGAAACATGGTTAGGAATCGGCCTAATACAAAAACTTTTGTGAGATCCCACATCAGCTAGGAAGGAGAACGAGACACTCTTTATAGGATGTGGAAACCTCTCCCTAACAGACGACGTGTTTTAAGGTTTTGAGGGGAAGTCTGGAAAGGAAAGTCCAAAGGGGACAATGTCAGTTAGCGGTGGGCTTGAGTCGTTACAACTTTCCTTTCTCATGAAAAGGGAAGGTTGGAGGACCTCCTAGAATCTCGATGACGAATCTACTTTCCTTTCTCATGAAAAGGAAATGTTGGAGGACCTCCTAGAATCTCGATGACGAATCTATGAGATCCTAAAAGGAATCTCGAAAGGAAAATTTTAGACTCGTAGCAATTTAAATCTGGCACTAAAAAAAATCAATCGAAATTAAATGACGGTTTAAATTATTTAACGAGACTTTGTAATTTATAATAATATTGTTGATTTTATTATTTTTATTTAACTCAATTTCTTTTCTCAAAGCTGTAAATTGTTTTATTTCTTTCACTTCTGTAACCAAAAGCAAGAGGGAGCGTGTGGGCCCTCTCCGGGGAACATCGATCCGGCAGTTCCACGGTACCTTGTCATGCTCCCTTTTGTAGACAATTAAGACAATGAACACTTTGCTTCAATGAATTATTTGCTCAATTATAGAAAATATTACTTTAAATAATTACTAAATAATATTTTTTATTTTTTACAAATGTTTAAAATATTTTTACTGTGAAGCGTTGAATGAAAAATGTTAAGGGTTTGTATATATTTTTTTAATTATAATAGGGTCGTTACTATATGCATGACATGACTGTTAATTACGTATATATTTATTTAAAAATTTTCATATCAGGAATTTTAACATTTGTAATAAAATATTTAAAACAATAAAGTGAAATTTTGAATAAAATAAGAAAGGAATAATCTAGCCTAAGAGTTACAAATAGCCGGGATGCATCTACCATCTCTTTAATCACAGTCGTCATCGTAACATCGTCATCTGTGCAGAGGTGTCTTACCTTTATGTGAAAAAATAAGAGTAGCATGTAGATTGAGTATTTTAGAATGCAATCATGTTTCAGACCTATCATTGTATAAAACATCATAACATGGCCTTAGTCTCACCTTTCAGTACTTTTCTAGATGCAGTCCATGTATACGCTCATGGACTCCCAAGCGAGCTTTTATGCATACCTCTGGACTTACCTTCGATTAATGTACACTCATGCTGTCGGTATACCACGGAGAGAAGGGAGTGTGCATAGTATCATGTTGTACATAGTACTGTATCGTAACATCATAGTAGTCAGTATGCAATGTAGAACTCAAATGGGAAGATGCTTGGAGAGACGACTTATGCTCAAAGTGAACAATATCATGCTATTGTGGAGAGTCGTGATTCCTAACATGTTATTGGTTCAAATCTATCTCTAATTGAATGACCGACAAACTTCAGGTTAAACAACTTAACATGCGAGTATTTAATCAAGTCTATGGTCTAATCTAATAAAAATTAATACGTATCTTAAACGTGTTCATCAATAAATTTTAACATGAGGTAGAAATATCTCAAAAAAATAGCTAAGAATTTCTAGCTACTCACGGGATTTTTCGCGAACCCAACCGTTTCACTACAATTTTAACCACGAATTAGCTTAGACAATTTCCATTTTTTTTGTTAGTTTTATGTCGATTTTCTTTTTCTAAATTCATTAAATTTAGTAGATGTTATTGTTCAATTGGCGAGCAGAAACGATTACCATCACAATTCGGTAATTTTGATGGTAAAATGACGTTATGAAACACCGTGGAACATCGAATATTGGTTGTTAAAGTGTCGTCGGAGGAACGCCTGGAAATAGCAGCATAGTCGAGCAAAGGAGAAGGATCCACATCTTTCTGGACATCTATTTAGTTTTTTAATTGCAAGCTCGGGTGGTTGATTGTGAGATTTTCTTTTATTCCAATTAAATAAAACATGTTATGGCTACCCGATACTATTTTGAATGATTTCTATTAAAACGTAGGAGTTTACTAGAAGGTAAAAATTATTAAAATAAAAATTATCTCACCAAAGGTAAAAAAAATGATATTTTTCCAAAAATATATGTAGATAAATGTTTTTTTTGGTGTGAAAATTAATTTTTACTATTTTTTACCGTTCCTTAGGAAACAAAATAATAGCTAGTTATGACAATCCTTTACCATTTCTCTATTCCTTCACCATTGTTTTACCATATTTGATCCTTTACCATTTCTCTATTCCTTCACCATTGTTTTACCATATTTGATGTTGACATTATTTCAAGTAAAGTTTTTATTTTTGTTTTTGTCTAAAAAAAATTAATGTCAAAGAGTTTTAAATATTAGTCCTAACACTTTTTTTTAGGTAAAGACGTCTCAGTATTTGGATAAGGATTCGAAATTTTGATTTGACACCGGATCGAGTTTTTTAAATAGTAGTTCTTTTCCTAACAGGTAAAGACAAGAGATCACGGGTCGGCCTGTGCCTAGAATTTGGATCAGGATTTGAAATCCTGATTTGACACTTGATAGAGTTTTTTAAATAGTAGTTCTTTTCGTAACAGGTAAAGACAAGAGATCACGGCTCGGCTCGTGCCCAGAATTTGGATCTGGATTCAAAATCCTGATTTGACACCTGATAGAGTTTGTTAAATAGTGGTTCTTTTTGTAAAGACAAGAGATCACGGGTCGACCCATGTCCAAAATTTGGATCAGAATTTGAAATCCTGATTTGACTGAAAGAGTTTTATTTTTATTTTTATTTTTTTTATTTTTAAATAGTAGTTCTTTTCTTAACATTTTTTTAGGTAAAGACAAGAGATCACGGGTCGGCCCGTGCCTAGAATTTGGATCAGGGTTCAAAATCTTTTTTAGGTAAAGACAAGAGATCACGGGTCGGCCCGTGCCTAGAATTTGGATCAGGGTTCAAAATCTTGATTTGACACCCGATAGAGATCACGGGTCGGCCCGTGCCTAGAATTTGGATCAGGGTTCAAAATCTTGATTTGACACCCGATAGAGTTTTTTAAATAGTAGTTCTTTTCCTAACATTTTTTAGGTAAAGACAAGAGATCACGGGTCGGCCCGTGCCTAGAATTTGGATCAGGGTTCAAAATCTTTTTTAGGTAAAGACAAGAGATCACGGGTCGGCCCGTGCCTAGAATTTGGATCAGGGTTCAAAATCTTGATTTGACACCCGATAGAGTTCACGGGTCGGCCCGTGCCTAGAATTTGGATCAGGGTTCAAAATCTTGATTTGACACCCGATAGAGTTTTTTAAATAGTAGTTCTTTTCCTAACATTTTTTAGGTAAAGACAAGAGATCACGGGTCGACCCATGCCCAGAATTTGGATTAGAATTTGAAATCCTGATTTGACACCTAATAGCTCCGACACTCTCCAACATCCTCTGCCATATGCTGCTTTTGTGCTCACTCACATGTATCCCAGAAAATTTCTAGAAGGTCACCGAACACAGAATTGATCTAAGTAAAACATACTTAATCATAAAGTTTCTATGATTAAGCCACTAAAAAGGAAGATGCATTTTATTGGTATAGGTAGTAACTTTCATTTAAGCCATTCATAGTCATTCTATTCTCAAAATCACTATCATTCAAATATGATCCCGGTTCATTCATATACTCATCCTTTACTTTGGTATCGCATCACGAAACAATATTTACTTCTAGATAGTTTCTTGCCGTGTTGAATAACATCTCATATTAACTCGAGCACGTAGGATGAGGTATCCCGTTCATAATTTCCATATTTAGGCTCGGATTTGATTTCCGTTTCTATTCATGTTTAAATTAGCTTTCCTTGAATACCAATATTATTGTGATATACTATTTTTTTAACATTTATCTTTTTAAAATTTTTACAACTAATTTATTTATAAAAAAAAAAAAAACCATTTTTAAACGTATTATTTAAAGAATAGAAAAGTATTTCTAAATTTACACAAAAATAAAAATAAAAAATAAATTAATAATATTAAAAGTTAAATAATAAATAATAATATTTTTTTATTAAACCTTTAAACTATATTTAAAAATAACTAATCTTTTATTAATGAAATAAACAAACAATTTACCCGACCCATCTTTTTTTTCTCAAGATCTAATTCTAAGCTAGAGTGTGAGCCGTTCTTCGAGTAAGACGGCCCAGATCCCCTGCTAGCAGATATTGTCCTCTATGTGCTTTTCCTGAGGACTTTAAAATGCTTCTGGAAGGTTTCCACACTCTTATAAATGGTGATTTGTTCTCCTCCCCAACCAATGTGTGAACATCACAATCCACCCCTTCAGGGCCCAGCATCCTCGCTCGCACTCTTTCCTTCCTCCAATCGACGTGGAACCGCCCCCAAATCCACCCCTTTAGGGCCCAGCGTCCTTACTGGCACACCGCCTTGTGTCTACCCCCTTCAGGGAACAGCGAGAGGGATGACACATCATCCGGTATCTGGCTCTGATACCATTTGTAATAGCCTAGATCCACCGCTACCAGATATTCTCCGTTTTGGACTTTTTGGGGGTGGTCATTGTGATGTCCCACATTGGTTGGGGAGGAGAACAAATCACCATTTACAAGAACGTGGAAACCTTCCCCTAGCAGACACGTTTTAAAGCCTTGAGGGGAAGCGCGAAAGGGAAAGCCTAAAGAGGACAATATTGGTAGCTGATTTTATCAAAATTTAATTAGTAATTTATTAGATTTTAAAAAAAAAAAAAAAATTAGGGTAATTAGATTAACTTTCAAAAATGATAATAATTCCAAGCTTCCACCGAGAAAGTTGGTGGCGCGAAAACAACGGCCACCGGCGGGTCCACACCGGTTAAAATTCCTAAACGAAACCGTTTTTTTTTCCTCATTACAATTATTAATTTTCGTAATCTGTTTCTCTTGCTAATAAATTTCATCAAGTTTTTTTTTGAAGAATTAATTTCGTTGATTTACTACCGGATTTGAAACTCTCTGACGATCTGCCTGCCGGCGACGTATTTGCTGTCGATCTCTTCCTCTCCGACGTTTCATCTTAACCGTTGTGGCTGTGATTGAATTCCTAAAAAGATCGAAGTGATTTGGATTTTCGGTAGCATTTTCTTGCTCGATTTGTTGTGCAGTGGAAGAGGAGTTGAAGTTTTTGTTCGCAAGTGAGAAATCTATCCCTAGCTTTCTCGAGTTTGATTTCTGTTTTTTTTTTTTTTTTGTTCTGCTTGGAGATTCTTGAGTGAATAGATGGATAATCTGATGTTTCAGTTGAAGTTTCAATTCACAAGTGAGAAATCTATCCCTCGCTCTCTCGAGTTTGATTTCTGGTTGTTTTCGTTTTTTCCTTGGAGATTCTTGAGTGAATAGATGGATAATTTGATGTTTGGTTGATGAAATTCTGGAGATGCTTTTGGTTATAAGCGATTACAATTTTGTCGTAATTGAGGGTTTTCGTTTTCTTTTTTTGATTCATTTTGCAATTGAAAGAGGAAAGTTACGCATCTGCTTCGTCCTCTCTTTGTGGATCACTGAATGAGGAAAAAGACAATGGAAGTTTTAATTTAAGACGGTTGGTTAATGGAACTCACCGTCGATTACATTGTTTTTTAGTACAGAGACTTTGAATGTTCTTCGAGTCGGACGAACTCTGTCTCCCATTTTCGGATCTCTCTGAGATTTCTTTAACTTTTTCCCGCATAGAGATCGCCATGAACAGTAGGAGAACCAGAGTTTGTCTACATTATCAAAGACAACCTGTTACATTCAAATTACAGACTATCCCCACCTCTGATTTTTCTCTGAGAATTGATTTTGAGATTTTTCCCCGTAAATTTTTTCAAGTTTCACCTTCTCTCGATCTACTTTTAACATTTCTAAATCGATTTCTGATTTGCGAAGATCATTCTCATAAGAACTTTTTCTGAAAACCCGATGTTACTAATTTTTCTGTGTTGTTCTTATCTTCCTTTGATTTTATTATTTTTTTTTTGTAGAACTCATGGGGATGCCAAGTTTCTTCTGCACGTGGGCCTCTATTTCCCCAAGAACATCAAGTTTCTTCTGCCTTTATAATAATCATTAATCAAGTTTAGCGTCGTGAAAAGGAGTGTAGAGAGAAGAAGATTGAGTCGGCGGTGGCTTGTTAAGAAAAACCTATTTCCACCCCATCTGACCTTGGCCTTCCCGTGAGAAAGCTTATGTGCTGAAAACTATTTTGGAAGTTTTTTTTTTACACTTTTGAGTCTTATCCTCCACTCCCTCCACTCAAGAGACTTGAGCCCACTTGCCCTGGTCTCCTCAAGTCCTGAGGGGACCCCTACCCCATAACTGCTAAATGTGGTTTACCACCAAAATCAACCTCCCATGGTACCTGCCTATACACGTTGAGGCAGTTTTCGCTGTTTCCCCCACCCATTGTATTATAGCAAATGATCTGTAACGCGTTCTTAACCTCCTTGTTACTGTCTGATTTCGTTCGGTTCTGGGTTTTCTTGAAGAGGAAGCAGCACCCATTTGCGTTATCTTGCTGTTGTTACCATATTTTTGTTCAGCTAGATCTGGGGTCTATAAAGATGTATGCGTTTCTTATTTTTTCTCTTTCGTTTTTGTTTGTGGGGTTTACTCGTTGCTTTCTTAATCAATGGCAATCTGTACCTTTTTCACTTTTGGTTGTGCAGCAGTGACAGAGATGATGCTGAGAACTTTCCCCCCTTTTTGCTGTTGGTATTATTCAGTTGATTGCTGGATGAGTGAGGAAATCCATGACAGCCTGATTTGTTCTGGTATGAAGATTTTCATCGATGTGGTCTGATTTTGATTGTGTGGATGGATATAGTTTATTCAGATTCAACAAGGAAGCATTCAACAGAGGAGACCACGAGACATCCGCTGGTTCTGGCTGAGAGAAACAATGTACCTGCCACTCGTCGCTCTCGGACAAGGGAAGTTAGTTCTAGATATAACTCACCTACTCCCTCGTCGAGTTCCACGGCTCGGCGCTGTCCGTCGCCGAATGCTTCAAGAACTGTGTCTGCTTCCTCCCAGTTGGTGCAGAAAAGAGCCCAATTGGCTGAGAGGAAGCGGCCTTCCACGCCTCCTTCCCCTAAGAGTCCATCAACTCGGGGCCATGACTTATCTGATGATTTAAGATCGTCTTCAAAGACAGGGGGCAGTCGATTGGTTGAAAGTTTATGGCCGTCGACCATGCGGAGTTTGACTGTCTCTTTCCAGTCTGACATAATTTCCATTCCTGTCAGTAAGAAGGAAAAACCAGTTCCTACATCTCCATCTGATCGAACATTGAGGCCGTCTTCAAATGTTGCTCACAAGCAGGTTGAAACGCCTACTGTTTCAAGGAAACCTACGCCAGAGAGAAAGAGGAGTCCTCTTAAAGGAAAGAATATGCCTGACCAGTTGGAGAATTCTAAGCCAATTGATGGCGTGCATACCAGGCTTATAGATCAGCAGAGATGGCCGAGTAGAATTGGTGGAAAGATATCATTAAATGCATCAAGTCGAAATGTGGATCTTACCGATAAAATAATTCGGAGTTCTAGTGGACCACTTCCAGGAATTGGGATATCTTCATTGAGGAGAACTTCATCTGAATCTATGACCAAACATTTTCAGAAATCTAATAATGATTCTGCGAGGATTCTTCCACTTGTTGATGATGGTCTTAGAATGGAAAATGGAATAAATTCAGCTGACGATTGTTCATTGCAGGCATCAGGAACTCCAAAGTTAGATAGGTTAAAATCAACGCCTGGTATTAGATCTCAGTCTTTGCTATCACCTGGATCTCGTCTACCCTCACCCATTAGAGCCTCTGTGCCATCATCCTCTGTGTCTAGAGGTTTGAGTCCAGCCCGGCCAAGGCCATCAACTCCTCCTGCTAGGGGTGTCAGTCCATCTCGAATCAGGCCGACTAATTCCAGTGAATCCACCAGCAAAACTTCGGTGCTCAGTTTCATTGCAGATTTTAAGGGTAAAAAGGGTGCTCATTATATTGAAGATGCTCACCAGCTGCGGCTATTATATAATAGATATACGCAATGGAGATTTTCCAATGCACGAGCAAAGGCAATACTTGACATGCAGAAAGTAAATGCAGAGGTGTGCATCATTAATTTCTAGAATTAATTAACCTTTTTTTTCTTTCTTATCTATCTGATTGAAGTTGTTTTGTGCGAGTTACAGTTATTATCGTCATAATGTGACGGTCATATGATTCTAAAAGTATTTAAATACATAGATTTTCAGTAGGGCCCAGGGACATTTTCTTTTGATCATTTCTATATAAACTAGTTACATGGTTTTCCATCTTATATCTGTCATGACAGATTACTTTTTCTGTTAGAGGTTTCAATTCTTGTAATATTTCTGTAGCCCTTAGCTAAACCTTCTCATTATTTTAGCTCATATATGTTACATTTTATCCTCTATATTAGATTGGTTCCCTTCAACCATTTTTAGGAGGCCTAATCCTCTTGACATTTGTGTGACTTTAAAATCAATGCAATATTATTTCAATGTTCATACAAGGAGAACTATATCTTTTAGCTTGTGTCAGTTGCTAATATACTAGTCACTACTTTCATTGATTCAACTCCTTGGGAGTAATTTTTCGTTGTATTTGGCAATTTTTTTTCAGCAGTTAGTTGTAGAAAATCTTTATGGAAAAAAAAAAAAAAAACAGGTGTTATCAAGTTAGTCTTTGATATTTAGATGTCTTGTATAGATTTGTTTATCTCTTGCAAATAAAATTAAAAATTTTGAACTTCTTGTGAATCTCCCATCGAGTTGGTGCTTTGTATCACGATCTTAGTTGTCAATGGCGACATCCTTCCCTGAAAATGACAAGTTAACATTTTTTTTTCTTTCTTTTGGTGACACAGAGAATGCTATGTAATGTCTGGAAAGCTATGATACGTATTTGGGATTCAGTAGCCAGAAATAGGATCAGTATCCATATGCTGAAGCTAGAGCTTAAGCTGAATAAAATCATGAACAATCAAGTAAGTTCTTTCTTTAACTTGTATGCTATGATAGAAAAAGTGACGCTTCCCTTTCATTTGTGTAGAGAATTTCTGTACTGTTTAGCGTAAGTTCTGTTTGTTCTTCCGTCGGTTGGCACTACTTGTAGACACAGCTGCAGAATTTCATAAACCGTTTCTTTATACAAGAATAAAGCTATTATGCTGGCGTTTAATCATTGCAATCGACCCATCCCCTTATATATTACTGAAATTGGAAATCCCTAATTTCTTAATGAATTAGCTTATTTTTGCTGTCATACTGATTTAACTATTGCTTTCTATGTTATGCACTATAGCCGAATGATTGTATCTTGTCATTCTTTCAATGATGATATATCTCCAAATTGTTAAGGTAGTTGCTGGATTTGAAGATAAATTTAGGTAAATTTGATTTCCTTTCTGATCTGAGACGTTCACGTGAAGCTTGAGGTTCACCCAATAATTTTAGAACATTGTCTATCTACAACACTGAATAACGAGAATGTTTAAGAGATGTCTTTAATTTTATCCAAGACGATGAAAGTAATGCTTTAAATTGTTGAGAGCTAATTACAAGCGGAATTGAACCTTTGCTGAGCCAAGTCCATGTAACTAAGAGTAAAATTTTGGAACAGTTCCTTTGCTATATGAATATGAATTGGGGAATTAGGTAGCGGGAGTTCAGTCAACCAAGTAAAGTGCTCATTATTTGTTAAGAAAGTTGTCTATAGAAGAAAACCTATTATTTGGTCAAGAATTTGGTTGACGGAGGAACTGTTGCTATTTTTGGGAATTAAGAAAGATAAAAACAGTAATATATTTTGGTATAAACTAAGAGAAACTAAGACGTTCAAGATATCATTTATTTCTATGATTTTACTTAGGTCAATGTTTTATGGGCTTTTAGAACATTTTTCGTTCTCTAATCATTGGTTTCAAGGAGAGATTTTTTTTTTTTTTCTTTGGGATCTATGTTTGTAGGAGGACATGTAATTCTCCTTTTTAATTTTTTGTTTACCTCTTCTTTATGTCAACATATACTATTACTTATTAAAATAGTGAAAATCCAGATGGCCTACCTTGATGAATGGGATTCCCTTGAGACAGATCATATCAATTCGTTGTCAGGTGCATTGTTAGATCTAGAAGCAAGCACTCTTCGAGTTCCAGTAACTTCAGGGGCAACGGTATGTTTTATAAAAGTTCGTCAAATTGGGAATATTCAATTATTGAACGAGTTTCGGCCTCTTAGATTTGTACATCTGCAGGCAGATGTTGATGAATTGAAAGGTGCAATCTGCTCAGCTCTTGACGTGATGCAAGTAATGGCAACCTCCATAGGCTCCTTGCTTTCACAGGTGAGGTTTTAATCGACTGTGTTGAAGTTGTAGTGATAACTTTTTAAATTCTTTTCCTGTTCCTTTTACTTGTTCAGTAATGATGCAATTTTAATGGGATTATTATGTTTTGAATGAGTCTTAAAGAAAATGAATAATCCTTACAGATACGAATTTGTAAGAAAACATATAAATATTTAACTGTCATGTTAATGAGTCTAAACAGATAAGCCTCATGTTAAGTTGAAAATACCGACAACCCAACCGATCAAGTTAAGTTGGTTTGAACAATAAATACGAATCTGTTCAATTTCATAATATTTAAAAATGAAATGTAGTTGGTCAGTTTGCTTTTGATTGATTTTGATCGGTTTTGATCGTTAGTTTGTGGCATCTGTTTATATGTTATGTTGTTTCAGCGTGTAAATAATATTTAAAAATGAAATGTAGTTGGTCAGTTTGCTTTTGATTGATTTTGATTGGTTTTGATCGTTAGTTTGGGGCATCTGTTTATATGTTATGTTGTTTCAGCATTTGTTACACGCACGCTCGATATCCTAGGCCCTAGATAACAGGGTATGTGTGATGTCAAGGAAACTTCATTTTATTCGTTTCAGTCATTTAATGGTTTACTTTGCTGAGTTACCGTTGCTACCCTTACAGATATACAGTTGGTATATTCCTTTATTGTCCTTAGGTTTGGGCATATCTTTGTGCATATTAAACTCTGCTGTCGGTTTGAGATACATGTTGTTGTCTGAGACATAGTTCTTCTGTGTTGTAGGTGGAGAGAATGAATGGGTTGGTTTCGGAACTTTCAATTGTAGCTTCACGAGAGAGAGCAATGTTAGATGAATGCGAATCACTGTTGGCTTCAACAACAGTGATGCAGGTGAGAACAATATTTCATTGCTCTTAGTATTAGGAAAACTAATTTATTTCACAAACCTCACCAGAAACACTTCTAATTTTATTTTGCCAAGTTTTTTTCCTTAATGGTTTTAGATATATGATATATGAAAATAGACACGTCTGATGATGCCTAGTTAATTTTCTTAATTTTTATGTTTATTTTTTAGTTGATGAACGACAAGGAAATGGAAATGTTTTCTTTCAGAACGCTGTTTCAAATTATTTAGGCACAATTTTTATGAAGTTTTCTTGAATGTATGTCCACTGAAAATGTTTTCTAAGCATGTTTTTCAAAAGCCACAATTAGACTGGTTACTGAAATTGAATTTAAGAACAAAACTGAGCTACTTTTTACTGACTTCTAAAAAGTGACCTTTCAAAGGGTGAATCTGGTCCGAAGTTGTCGGAACGAATCGTTTGCACGGTCACTTTTTAGAAGTTATTTGGAAATATCATGAAAACAGTTTTTTACTCTCTTAAAATTTATGGTATGGCATGAGAACATGTTTATGTTACAGTTCTCTTTAAAGTTGCTTTCTCGTAATTTTCTTTCTAGATGTCCTATCTCTAAGAACATTGAAGCTAAAAGCTATTTTGAGACAATTACCATAGGTTGACCTGGTAGTCTATAAAGATTATTTAAATAATAAAACATTTAGAGAGAATGAGCCCATATCATGGTGACGACCTATTTAAGTTTTAATATCGTACGAGTTACCTGATAACCAGAGTAGAAGATTTGATGGTTGTCTCGTAGGAGATAGTCAATACCTATCTAGGAGTTAATATCATACGAGTTACTTGATAACTAAATGTAGAAGATTTGATGGTTGTCTTGTAGGAGATAGTCAATACCTATTTAGGATTTAATAGCGTAGGAGTTACTTGATAACCAAATGTAGAAGATTGTCAAGTCAATACCTTTTTAGGATTTAATATCGTACGAAATACATGATAACCAAACGTAGAAGATTTGATGGTTGTCTCGTAAGAGATAGTTAATACCTATATAGGATTTAATATCGTAGAGTTACCTGATAACCAAATGTAGTATATTTGATGGTTGTCTTGTACGTGATTGTGAAGTTGCACGAGTTACCTGATAACCAAATATAGTTAGATTTGAGGGTTGTCAGTCAAGATGCACGCAAGCTAACTCAGATATGTAAAGAAATTATGCTTTGAAAACAGAATCGAAGGACCGTGTTTGAAAACAATATTCCCAAACAACCCATCTATTGATCCCTCCAAAAACTCCTCCATCATTATTGCTGAAACTGGATGTGTATATATTTGATTATGATCTGTGTTGTGTGTGTATTGAAACAGGTAGAAGAGTACAGTCTTAGGACACATCTCTTGCACATTAAACAAGCTTTGGAACGCACAACTCTCAATCTTCTTCCCCATCAACCTTCATAATCCCTCGCCAACCAACCAAGCTAACAACACCACCATACTTCTTCCCCAAAATGCCACTTCTATTTGCTCCTCCCATCTTAAATGTACATTTTGTTATTTATTTATTTTTATATACATACATCATGTATATAAATTCCAAAGAGTATTGCAATGAAAATGAAAGTGATGGTGGCAATCATTCGTTCCCTTTGTATGAATTGGGGCCATGTTCTTCTGATCCTTTTTTTTCGTGTTAGTTCTCGTGCGAGTCTTATCTTTGACTGATACATGAATAAGGTGTGTGGTTAAATTGGTCGATGAATGAAAATAATGAGCATAGATACACATGTGAGAACAGGAGCTTTGGAAATTGGGGTCATTTTCTTATGATCCCTTTTTATCGTGTTAGTTCTCGTGCGAGTCTTATCATTGACTGATACATGAATAAATTGTGTGGTTAAATTGGTCGATGAATGAAAATAACGAGCATAGATACACAGGTGAGAACAAGAGCCTTGGAAATTGGGATCATTTTCTTCTATCCCTTTTTTCGTGTTAGTTCTATCCTTGATGAATCAATTGTGTGGTTAAATGAATGAAAATAACAAGCATAGATACATAGTTGAGAACAGGAGCTTTGGAAATTGGGGTCATTTTCTTTTTATCCCTTTTTTCGTGTTAGGTCTTGAGCAAATTTTATCATTAGCTGATACATGAATAAGGTGTCGTTAAATTAATCGATGAATGAAATTAATGAGCATAAATACATAAGTCTTTTGACACCGACCAAGGTCGATGTTTCTAGGTGATGTTCTTGTTTGAATTCTGTTATTGTATATATTGAAATTTCTATTTATAAATTTTTTATTTTATATATATTTTATGGATATATAAAAGGAGGTTGTAAATGTTATCCTAGGATATGTTTAATCCACTTTTGTCCGGAGTATCTCACATAATAATGTTATTGAATTGGATTAGGTCACGTTAAGAAATTTTTTAGACTGAACTAATTATTCGGGGTTGTGAATTTTTTCAATCAAAACAACCTTTATTAAATAATAAATCTAACTCAATTGGTATTTATTTAAATTTTTGTTTTTAATAAATTTGTAAACCTATTTATTAATTTATTTTTTAAAATATTTAATTAATATGTCATTAAATTTAGTATATTTTTTTGAAAATTTACCTTTTTAATTAATACATAATAATGTTTATGTACGTTTTCTGGTGTTTTTGACGGCCTCCTTATTTGTTCGCTAACTGTCGTTAGCTCCTCCTTTCGCTGTTGAAAGAATAACTCACAATAACAGGGTTTGATCCTTTTGGTCCGGGCGGAATAGCCTCTCATCAACGGGACCTATTCTCTCTCTTAATAGGCGTAACCCGAGATTTGATTCCCATTTATTAGGGCTTTCCTTTTTCTATGAAACCATAGCTCCAAGTGAGCTTTCTCTTGCTCTGATACCATGTTGTTTTACTTTGAGCTTTTCCAAAAATGTCGTCGGGTTAAATGGAGACAAGATTCTTTGATTATAGATTCATGATCATTCCCATATATTGTATCGTATATGAATATACATTTTAAAATTAACCATAAATTTACTGTTTTTCTTTCTTTGAATCAAATCTAACCAAATAAGTTCATAAACCAACTCGAGAACTGAATTGAATTAAAACTGAACTCGTAAATTGAATTGTGAATTGAATTAGATTAGAATTGGTCAAATTTTTAAAACTTGGATCCGTTCATCATTTTTTTTAATTTGTTTTTGTTATCATATTTTTGATAAGAATCATTAATGAACTTCCAATGAAAAAAAGATGAAATAATAAAGTTGAATCCATTGTGGATAAGATTTTTTATTTTCTTTTTCAATTTCTTGAAAAAAAAGAAAAAAAGAAAAAAAAGTTAAGAAATTGAAGAACTCCCACCCTTCACTGTCTCCTCCCTTCCCACAGCTCAAATCTATGGCTGGGCTCACCGCCAGATTTCCTTTCAAACCTCTCTTATCCCATTCCTCCGCCTCGCCCACCACCTCTGCCGCCGCGCCCTCCTCCTCCGCCACCGCCACTCCCATCCGGACCTCAATTTCCCCTCTCCCCCTCTCCTCCTCCTCTAAGTCCAATGCCTTCAGATTCCGCCTCCACAACTCCAATTCTCTGCATCTCCTCTTCACAACTTCAACTCGTAGTACTGTAGTTGCTCAATACGGCGGTGGTTCTCGGCCTTCAGGACCGGCGGATTCTAAGCGCTTTGACGATGGTCTTGGTGTCGATATTTCCGCCATTAGGTGTGTGTGCCTTAATCTTGCTAGAGTTACATGTATGATGGATGGGTTTTGTTCATTATCATTATTATTTATTTATGATTATTTGGATTTCTTATTTGTTTGATTGCGTTTATATGGTTGATTTGTTTAGATCGAATACTGTGAGGCTTATCGATGCACAACAGAACATGGTAGGTGGTTTGTTTTAAGCAATTTTCTGTTTGTTTCCTTTTGCTACATTGCAACACATGTCATTTAGGCGTCGTAGTTTGGAATTTTGACCTTCTTGAAATGAACAAATAGGTTGGAATCGTGTCGAAGGCTCAGGCCATTCAAATGGCTGATGACGCTGAACTTGATTTGGTAGGTCTTCTTGTACCGTTTGTTGTTAAAGCAATTTTCTATATTTGTCTGGGAATTCCAAAGAACCTTGCCCCTAACTTCAATGTTCTTGTGAGGACTAATTGCATAGTTGGTCTTAAATCGAAAGCACGAAATTTAGAATGTGCCTTTTAGCTTAAGCTTGATGTTCATCTTAAATCTTAATTCATTTTTTCACTTTATGTTTATTTATTGCCTCTTGGGTTTTGGTTTTTATCTTCAATAAACTGTTCTCTTTATAAACATGAGCATGAAATTGAAAGCTTATAATAATAGTAATCGAAAAATTATAGATATGTTATAGTATGTCCTCTAAACTATAAGAATCATCGCATGGTGAATGAATTTCATTTTGGGGTTGTGCATTAGGCCAATTTTACTATATAGAATTGTACTTTCCTTCCCATATGGTATAGACCGGCAAAGAAACGTCTATTTGTCGACACAAGACTTGGATGAGTGCTGAGTGATGCGTTGTTATTAAGATATATGAGAATGAAGATCGACACAAGACTTGGATGAATGCTGAGTGATGCGTTGTTATTAAGATATATGAGAATGAAGACCGACACAAGACTTGGATGAATGCTGAGTGGCATTGTTATTAAGATATATGAGAAAAACTTCATTTGACCTGCGAGTTCATAACATAATACTCTTTCAGCAATCAACAATTTATGAATCTCATTTCACTATTTGTGTATTGTTCACCTTTTAACTTGGATGAAGAAGGTCGTCGACTAATATTTTTACTGGAATCTAGATGTTTGTGTGTTCTTTGTGTAGGAATTAGCCAATTCTTTCCATTTCATGCAGGTTGTATTATCACCTGATGCAGATCCTCCAGTTGTCAGAATAATGGATTACAGGTATGCCATTTAACCAATGATTACACCAATACTTATCAAAAGCATCTTTTGGTGATTTATTTTTCAGTTCGTACTTTAATTTTAATTAAATGTTCCCGAAAAATTAATATTTAACAAATGCTAAATAGATGGAAATGTTGTAGATTAGAATGGAGAAGGAATGAAACTATGGGAGAATTAAAAGGTCACATTGTTTTTCCTTGTTAATTAACTCCAAATGAACAATATGATGATTGTTATCTTTACAGTGGGAGAATTAAAAGGCGACATCGTTTTTCCTTGTTAAATAACTCAAGTTCTTGTTACTTGGACGTTGAGATTTTTTTTTTCGGTCTCGTTTCTCAGTAAATATAGGTATGAACAGCAAAAGAAGAAAAGGGGACAACAGAAGAAGAGTGCTGGTGAATCTCTTTCTTAATAGACTCTTCATATTCTCTTTGGTTCACAATCTTTCAGATTTGAGGAAAGATACTGACGAAGTGTTGTTTTGAATGTTAGCAACTCGCATGGATTTGAAAGAGCTTAAAATGGGGTAACACATTCCTTCATTGCCTTTTCTTTTTGGAGGTCATCTTTCTTTTCTTTTTCCTTCTGTCTAAAGCCACTCGAACTTGTGACTTCTAAGATCGATAAATAACCTACAAAGAAAAGAGCTATGAGCGGCTTTTGTTCGCTATATCCGAAAAAATTCTGCGAGTATCGTTTTCTCAGTCTCAACCTTCTGGTTGCTATTATTATTGCACAGTTACAACATCGACCAACATGATTACTCTGTCCGTTTGAAAGCTGCAAGGAAGTTTTTGAAAGATGGAGATAAGGTTTCTTTTCGAATCTACCATATCTTTGATTGTCTGTTCATGCATTCAAGTAGATCGTTATAGTTTGTCTGAATCACTTTGAAATCTTTTAACAAAATGTTGTAGGTTAAAGTTATAGTGAACTTGAAAGGTCGTGAGAATGCGTTCAAGAACATAGCAATTGAGCTCATCAGACGTTTTCAGGAAGAGATTGGGGAGGTATTCATTTTCTGTCAATTTTGTGCCACCTCTGTCAATTGTCCATCACTGTGGTATTGTTGCTCAATAAGATGCTCCAAATTATTTTAAGTGAAATTTTAAAGGGTAAATTTAGGCACGTGTTTGAACGATATTAAGTCTGATATCATCACCTCATGGAGCACGTTTCGTAGCTCCGGGGAGACTGTTCTTGCAAACAGCTTTTGAAAACTGTTTAATATAACCGTTCTCCGGCTGTGAGATGTCAGTTTAAGCATCCTAGTCTCACGAGGCACTCTACCTAACTCTGTAATATTTTGGTTGATAGTATATGTCTTAACCAATTGAGTTACTCATGTTAGCCCTCGACAATTTATAATATGTAATATTTTAATATCTTAGATAGGTGGCTATAATATATATATATATAGATATATTTCATTTTAAGGTCTACTAATCTATCTCATTTATATTCCTAATGTAAATTTGATGCCATATTTATGCTTCTTGCTAATACTTTAAACAAACACAATATATCTTGTGTTTATGTCTGATCCAATGACCTGCTCAATATTTTTATCATACACAGCTTGCAACTGAAGAGGCCAAGAACTTAAGAGACAGGAATATGTTTATTGTTCTAGCTCCTAACAAGGCTGTTCTACAGAAGGCTCAAGAACCCCCCAAGGTAAAAGACAACCTTGTAGTTAATGAAGTTTCTGCCAGTGTTTAAGCTCAAGAAGCGTCGGGATTAAGCTCAAAGTAGAATGGTTAGTCACCACAATCTAAATATTCTTCTACCATAGAGAAATATGAGAGTTCTGTGTTTAATACTTCGTTTAATATAATGCATCATACTTTTGTCCATTCTACTTTTTAGTGGAATGTTTAGAAATCAGACGTGTTACTAATTCTTTTGAAAATGATATAGCATTAGTAGCCGAGCATTGTGAGATCTCACATCGGTTGGGGATGAGAACGGAACATTCTTTATAAGGGTGTGAAAACCTCTCTCTAGCAGACATGTTTTAAGAACTTTGAGAGGAAGCTCGAAAGAGAAAGTCCAAAGAGGACAATATTTGTTAGTGGTGGGCTTGTGCCGTTACAAATGACATCAAAGCCAGACATAGAGGGATGTGCCAGCGAGGAGGTTGTTGAGCCTCGAAGGAGGGTGGACACGAGGTGGTGTGCAAGGACACTAGGTCCTGAAGGGGGTGAATTGAGAGGTCCCACGTTGATTAAAGAACGAAATGAGTGCCAGTAAGGACGCTGGGCCTCGAAGGGGGTGGATTATGAGATCTCACATTAGTTGAGGAGAAGAATAGAACATTTTTTTATAAAGGTGTGGAAATCTCTCTCTAGTAGACGCGTTTTAAAAACCTTGAGGAGAAGCTCGAAACGGAAAACCCAAAAAAGACTATCTACTAGCGATGGACTTGTGCCGTTACAAGCATAATTTTTAGTCTGTCTATTATGCAGGCGGTTCGGTTTAGTTGGTTTCGGTTGAACCGTTAGTTCATTTTTCTAACAAGTTAGTTTGATTCGACCCGAGCTTCGGTCAAAATTTCAATTGAATCAACTCATTAACCCTTATTATTATTATGCAAAGAAACCCTCAGCTTTAGGAGGGAATGCCTTTTTTTCTTTGCCCAACTATGAACTATAATTAACCTTTAATTACGACTCTATTTTCTTATTAAAAATAAGCCGCTACATATACGACAGGTCTACTATGCGTGGAAAAATTCCTTTAAAATATTTTAATAACGATGTCATGAACTTACTCGTACGTAAGAAACTCATTTAAACTGCAATGTTATAAGCAAAGTAGTGGAAATAGAAATAACAAAACGACTCGATCTAACCTATGAGTTACTACACAAATATAAATGCAGCTACCCTAGCGCGCTTTCATGATATTCACAATGACGTCGATGACATCGTTGTCCATATAAGAATATCTGGGGTTAAAAAATGTAAAATGCAATGAGTATTTAAAAATACTAAATAACTTCATAGTTCAACATTGTTATAGAACTAAAGACAACTAAATAGACGTTTTTAAGCAATTTGTTACTCTAAAAGTAAGGAAAATACCCGACTTAAATTATCTGAAAAATCATACAAATATAAATTGTAATATAACAATGTAGAGTACGACAAGAACTTTAAATTATCTGTTTCAGTTCTAGAACAAAATCTTTGAAAAGTTAAGAAAGATCTAACGAAACTAATCTTCTATCCGTTCATTTTTTTGTACACCTGTCAAATAACTTCTAAATAATCAAGAATACTCTCCCACCATGCTAAATGTTGATTCAGAAACTACAGTAGACTCGAGGAACAATCAAAACATTTTGAACAACGTTTGATAAAATTCGATATTTAAAGTAGATTACATTCCATCAAATCTAGTGAAAAAAACGATGGATCCAAAGTAAATAAAATTCTAAAAATAACTTTCACGGTCACCTGCACACACAAGAATTGTAGTACCGTTATCTTTATAAGATATATTTTGGTTCGAGTCAACTCGAAATTTTGTGCAAGGAAGTCAAAACACAAATTAAATATTTTTTATTTCAGAAAATTAACTCAACTTAAGTGAAACGTTAACTCAACCCAATCGAAAATGTTAACTCAACCCAACCAAAAATGCTAACTAACTCAATCCAACTCCTAATTTAGGTTGGGTCGTGGGTTTGATATTTTAAAATAAAATTGAAAAAAAAAAAGCGCGAAAACGCGCTGTATTTATAGACAGGCCGGTGGGGGAAGAGAGGAGCTGGTGGCGACAACGGTTGGTAGATGGAGGAGACGAGAGAGTCGTTTTGATGGCATCAAATTCGTGTTCCATGCACATGAATTAGGGCTACATTATTTTTGTGTCAAACTGAAACTTCAATCCGCCGGGATTTTCGTCATAGAGCGCGCTACATTTCGATTGTTTTCTACCGGGAATGTCAGTCGCCGACGCCCGGAGTCAGATGCCGGTGGCAAGCGGGGGAATCGATGATCGGTCACTTAAGCTCGCCATAGCCATATCTCTTCTTCGCTCCAAGGCCATTCAGAAGCAGCAACAGCAGCAGCAGCCTGTCGTCTCCAATCCTCCTTCCGATTCCGACGCTCTCCGATGGAAGCAAAAGGTCCTTCTATATGTTTGTTCTTTTTATTTTTTGTTTTTGGTTTCTGTTATTTTCGTTCTCTATTGGCGAAGTCTAATTGAAGATCAGTGGGAGTTTTAGGCTAAGGAGAGGAAGCAAGAGCTTATTAGACTGAGAGAAGATCTGAAGCAAGCTGAAGGTCTGCGTATAATTGTCTCCTTGTCTTCCTTTTTTTAATTTTTGTTTTTTTCTGAAACTCATTGTGTGTCGTTACGATGATTTGGTTTTAGATGCTTCGCATGATGATTTGTTTTCCCAAAACGCCACTTGCAAGTGTTTTTTCTTTGATAATCTGGCGAAATCGAACCCTAAGCGGCTCGAACATGATATAGATAACAGATTTAATGATGTCTTACGCCGGAGATTTCTCAGACAAGGTATTTTCCTCGCCTTTTTCGTCCTCATCTGCTAATTTTAAGCCAATATTCTGCTAACGTTTCAAAAACTGTCGTAATAGTGCGTTATAGGGAACGGAGGAGAAAATTAGACAGTGGAGTTCATCGGAAGCGACTTTTAGGTACATTATTACAGTCTCGGGACATTGCTTTTTCAAGATACGCTGTGATTAAGTGCCATTTTCGGTGATCACTTCAGTAATCGATTTCATTAATGCATCAAAGCATATTTAAAAAGTAATTCATACGGGGATCGGACATGGAGATCTGTTTCATGTAAAATTTCCTTCTGTTTATCATACAGGATGATCTGTCTCTCTCGCTCAACTATATTTTGTTCTCATCTGTTCTAATTTCAGACTTCAATGAAGTTGATGAAGTTGAGCATCTTCGATCTTCAGTGGATTTTCTTGTGGAGCTTTGCGACACTTTTTCTCCAGTATGAGGGCATCATTTCTGTTATTCTGGTTTCTTTTCGTTTAGAACTACAGCATTTGCCCTCGTTGTTCTTATACTATACCAATTACAAAATTGTTTGTTTCTAGATTTATTTAACTCAATGCCTCGTTTTCTTGATTTTATTCTATGCTACTTCATACAGGTAGGGGAGGCCACCTTCAAAATTTGGGCTCATCAAGCGGTTAATTTCATTCTAGGTGATGATCATATGATTCCCGTATCATTTCAAAGGAATTTTTGAAAACAAACATTCCCATTGGCTTATCGTTTAGAACTTCAGTTTGGGCGCTGGTTAATTTTTAATTTTTCAATGAAAAGTTTGGTTTTGTATTAAATAAAATGAATTATGGTGCTATATGACCCTTAAAAGAATGTTATTGGTTTCTTGAAGCTTCATTGAAGGATCTTCTACCAAAGGGAAGGAACGTGGAGCTTATTGAAGGAATTGTTACAAGCTTGATAATGCGTTTAATCAGAAGAATGTGTTCTCCTCTGAAAGATGGTAATTCCTTTACTTTTCTATGTAACTTTTCTATTACACAATTCTTGTTGGAGATTCAAACTTCAAATTTCTTAGTTAAAGATATATACCTTAATTAGTTGGATTAAACTAAGTTATCAATGTCATTAGAATAGTTGTAATGAAGATCACTTCATAATGTATTCACTGTTCATATTATGTTATTGAACCGAACATAAATTTGCTATGCTTTCTTCTTCTCAATGATAGTGTCATTTTGTATATTCCATTCTTCTCTTTTAATACTTCCTTTCTGTCACTCACCCTCGGTCCAGAATCAGAAAACTCTGTCTTCAACACCGGATTCTATACACAGCAGTTGGTCCGCGAGCTTGGACGTGAACCGTTCATAGGGCAACGGGCAGTAATTTCTGTGTCCCAAAGAATTTCTGCTGCGGGAGAGAGTTTGCTCTTTATGGATCCATTTGATGACAATTTTCCCAGCTTACATGAAAGCTTGTTCATAATGTAAGTAATCTGGCAAAATGTTTTAGATTTGTTTATGCCATTGTACATTTGTATATAGTTCAAATTCAGCTTAATTGTGCTGTTTTTCAGTGGCATAGTCATTTTTTTCATTTATCATTATGCACTTAAAATAATAACTAAGTAGGGAAACTATATAAACAACTTCTTATAGGATTATACGGAAAAAAAATGTTACAAAACCTAAATTATAAAGCTTGTGTTTAATTTATGAGTTGTGTAGTTTGAAAAGTAAATATAAGCTTTGGTTACACTCCACATATATAGAGGTTTGAGTTTGAATCCTTACACTCCACATGTATCGAACTCGATTTGATTGTCAAACCTTGCAATAATGAACGCGTCCTCATCACATCATGACATGGAGCATTTTATGGTAAACAGGATTCAACTAATTGAGTTTCTAATATCGGACTACTTACCGATCTGGTCGAAGGATGAAAACTTCAACAGCTGTAAGCATTGTTTTTCCTTACTGCCATAGTTGTCTTTTCTTCTCGGCTTCATTAGTTTCTCCTTTCCCAACCCCATTCTTAAACTTTTATGAACATTGTTGTACAAAATGATGAACATGAACATGAACATTGTCTTTAGTCAATGAAGAATACATTTCAAACTTTTATGATGTTTGATTTTCAAAAGAATTTTGAAAATTTGAAGTCTACTTAAAAGTCGAGAAGTATTTTAAAAAGTACTTATTAAATACATTTTAAATTATTTGTGGGAAATATGTTTTTGGTATGTATTGTATTCAGATTTGGATATGATACGACACTTCCCAAATTGCAGTGCTGTTCGAAGAGTGGGTGAGATCCATTCTACACGCCAAGAAAGCTTTAAAACTCTTGGAAAGCAGAAATGGGCTTTACTTACTATACATGGACCGTGTCACCGGTGAGTTGGCTAATCAAGTTAGCAACATTCAGGGACTCCGGGAGCTCAAGCCAGACATTCTAGACGACTTAGTTCACTGAATTAAAGCTAGCCAAACCAGGTATGTAGAGTTGTTCTTCTGTAACTTTCTTTTTTTGTAAGCTCCATGATTGGTTTTACCCATAAGTTTTGATGCTAATGAGGTGAAAGTCGATACATGTACAATAAAAACTTAATGGAGGGTTACTCAATATTGACAACAGAAAAAATGAAGATAAAACGACTCGATAATATTATAACTTTCATGATTTATTCATTCAGGACCAGTAACATTACCCGAGTTCAATAGGCCCCACCTCTAACATGGCCTTAACCAACCCTCCCCCTGCCAACAATAGTGAGGTAGGAGACAACTAGAGTGGAACCAATATAATAAATAAAGATCTTACTAGAAATGAGTTCAAACTATGATGATTAGGTTATTGTTTCGTGAGAATAATTGAGATGCATGCAAGTTGGTTTAGACACTCAACGAGATAGAGGTTTGAGTCTTGACCCATCCTAAGACCAACTCGGGGAAGTGGGACTAGAGCTTAGGAGAGACATAAGAGGTTAAGAAGAATAGAGAAAAAAAAAATTCACACAAGCAAGGAAACAATAACATGAAGGATCTGTAGAAAATGTTAATTACAAGTTATACAATAATCCATCATACAAGTTCAAAAGAAAGTAACAACTTGTGACTGTATGAAACAGAACAGATATACTAAGAACAGTTCAACAACTTAGAAAAACAACACTGATCTTGATTTTAGATGCAGTGATGATAGATATAGTTTTAGGAGAGCATTTCCATCAAAGTCGGAAACTATCTGTTTGGAATCTCTCGTCGTACAACCTCCAATGACCATACCTCTCCGTGTGAAAGACTGGCCTCGGAATATCGAAACTCGGTTTCCTAACCTCCAAATTCTCCAATTTTGATGTAGCATTTGCTATATCACGGCTTGTCAAGTTCATACACCCAAACAGATCCAAGTACTTGAGGTTTAGACATCCTTCACATATCAAACTAAGAGCTTTAGCAGATAGTTTAGAGAAGCAGAGTTCAAGGTGCTCTAAGTTGGGCATGAACTTTGCAATAGCCGCAGCTTCTGAATCCACCTCTTGAGGGCAGGCATTTAGATAACTGTCAGGGACAGTTCCCATATGTTGGGAAGTATCTAGATTATTAAAAAAGTTTCGTTTTAGAGTCTTGATATTCGAACAGTGCTTGCCAATCAACGCCAAAGATATGTTCGAGATTTCGTGACAGTAGCTTATGTCGACTTCCCGAAGCTTTTGACAACCAAGAGCAATCTTAGCCATTGATCTATCAGTAACATTGGGGCAGCTCTTGATGGAAAGAACCTCAAGGTTTGGGCACCTAAATTGTGAAGTAGTAGTAGGCCATTAATTCGAGCCAACCAATTCTATATCGTTTTCCCCTTTTGCACACATTTCAGCTTATCTCATTGCTTGATTTGTTCCAACCACAAACTTATGGCCTCAAAGACTACTAAGATTAACAATATCTACCTTATGCAAAGTTCGTACAGCCTAGCCCAAGTTCACCGCTAACAGATATTATCCTTTTTGGACTTTTCATTTCAGGCTTTCCTTCAAGGTTTTAAAACGCTTCTGCTAGCTTTATTAGGAATGTTTCATTTCCCTCTCCAACCGATATCGGATCTCACAATCCACCCCTTGGGGGCCAGCGTCCTTGCTGGCACGCTGTCTAGTGTCTGACTTTGATACCATTTGTAACAACCCAAGCTGACACTAGTAGATATTGTCCTCTTTGAATTTTCCTTTCGGGCTTCCCCTCAAGGTTTTAAAACACGTCTGCTAGGAAGAAGTTTCAACACCCTTATTAGAAATGTTTTGTTCCCCTCTAGGGAGAGATTTCAACACCGTTGCTATAAATGTTTCGTTCCCCTCTCCAACTGATATAGGATCTCACAATCCACCACCTTGGAGGCCTAGTGTCCTCATTAACACACCGCTCAGTATCTAGCTTTGATACCATTTGTACCTAAGCCCACCACTAGCCGATATTGTCTTCCCCTTTCAGGCTTCCACTCTCAAGGTTTTAAAATGCGTCGGTTAGGGAGAGATTTCCACACTCTTATTAGGATTGCTTCCTTCTCCTCTCCAACCGATACGTAATCTCTAAGATAATCACAGTACACAAGTAGCCCATTAGGATTTTACTCATCAATCGCATCCCAAAGCCCAACATCTTGTATATGAAATCCAACATCTTTTATTCTAAGAAACTGCATAATGATCGGTGAAAACATATGCAAAGATCAAGCGATATTGCATCATTGACTAATCACCAACTGTTTCCTGAATCGGAAAAAACACCTTAACAGGAGTACAGAATTTGGGAAAACCATAACTTTGCCCTAATTACCCTAATTACCCTAATTACCCTAATTAAAACAAACCATCCTCATCCATAAAAACACGAAGAAACAATGAGAAGGTCAGTAAATTAAATTACCTTTGAGCCACACAATCGAGAGATGAATCGGAGCAGTGTCTGATCCGAAGAACAGAGAGAGAACCAAGGCTCCAATGGACGACAGACCGCAGCATGGAATCAATCTTCGTCTCGAACTGGGGCGTCCACCAGGCCGGCGACTCGGTGGGGCCGGAGTCGAACATGGGCTCAAGGTCGAAGTGGGAGAAGAGAGAGGGGTCGGTGGCGGCATGGAGCCAGTGCTTGCACACTAACATCGGGCCGCGCCACCGCTGCTCCATACTGAGCCGTGAGAAGACGTTGGTTAGGCATTCGTGCGTCAGCTCCGCCCATGCCGGCGACGCCAATGATGATTCCGACGACGGCTCTGCCATTTCTTGGGTGTTTAGGAATAAAAGGTTGGATCGGAGTTGGAAGAAGAGACATATAGATCTAATATATATATATATATATATTTAATGCTTTACTATTTTAGACATGGGATTTGCAAGGTGCGTAGATTTAAAACTTTAAGAAATATCATCTACAAATTAAACTTTGATGGATATTTGAAGCAATCCGGTTAAGAGATTATCTATATTTCATAGTTGTATTCGAGTACTAATAAATTATATCCGTCTTACATGAAAATAAAAGTTTCAATTTAGTTCCTTTTGTTTAACGATTTTAAGATATCTGAAAATAAAAGTTTCAATATAGTTCTTTTTTTTTAACGATTTTAATATATCATTAATGTTGCAGTACTCCGAATCTCCCTCTGGATTTTGAGAAAAAATAATGCTCGTTTAGTACTTTTAAAATAGTTGTTGAATAGATTTTTTATTGTTATTATTATTATTTTTTTTTTAATTATTTTTTTTTTCAACTTTGAACTTAACTTCTCTCATGAGTAGAATATGAGAACTTTTACTCCTACATTTTTTATTTTATTGTTTTAATTGAATTTATAGTAGCTGATGAAAGAACTTTATTGTTAATATTTTAAAATTATTACAAAAAAAAAAAAATCTTAATTAAAATTTGATTAAGTTAATGTACCAATTTTCACCATAAAATTTATTTGAAGGAAAAGAATGTGACGCTCAAAAATAAGAAAAACGTGCTCATTCATTCAGGTGTTTGTCGTGAAAATATAACACCTTTCACTTGTATCAATATCACACCTTTCACTTGTATCAGTATTGTTACATGAATCGTGAATGCATGAATATGATGTACCAAAAAATCTGCGGTTTCTAACGAAATAGGTAACTGTTAAGGATATTTAGTAATAAATTATAGTTTACCATATATATTATATTTGATATTTTATTATAAGGCAAATATCTAACATTTGCCTTATTACCATAGTTATCTTTCCATTTATTGTTATTTCCATTTACTACTATTTCCATATCCTTGTAATTTATTTGATTATAAATAAGATAACTTTCACACCATTTAGGTGTGGTGGATTAGCAAACATTCTTAGTAACAAAGCAACTTTGCAACCCACTGTCACAAAATCACCACCCCAAGTCAAACGGGTGCCTATTGTTGCACTGGAGCCGTTATGCACAAACTTTAAAGCAACAAACTCAATGCTTTATTTAGCGATGAGGAATTTTGTGAACATGGAACCATAAGGAACAACTTCCATTTCAACTTTTTATTGACATTAAGTAAATTTAGAAATTTAACAGCTAAACCATCTTTGGATATTTTTTTTCTTTCAATTTCAATATTCGTGACCCAGTTCCATGGGAAAAGGAAACTTCATACAAAGTATTACAAGATAACACATTAACAACGGTTCCAAAATAATAAAACATTTCTTATTTTCTACAAAAGAAAAAAAAATGAACGATAAGCTCATGTATCACATGTGGTCATCTTCTCGAACAACTTCCACGATGAGGTCGATCTACATCACTAGAAGTTACATAAGTGGTAATGGGTCATGTGCATAATAGTCTAGTTTGCTGATAGATGAACACGACTCTCCACAATAGTATAATATAAGTTCAAACCAAAGTCATGAGAACTTATGCTCAAAGTCACGAACATATGCAATGTCTAGAATGTCTAGAATTTGGAATGATATTTGGCTTGTTTCTTGAATGATCTTTGTTGCAATTACAATACATGGCTAATACCTACATTTCTTTCTACATAAGAACACACTTCAATCTCTTTAACGCCATTGATTTTTCAATTTTCTAAGCACTTGATCAAATGATCCGAATACTCCCTAATAAACTCCAAATCAGGAAGAGAAAGCCTCAGAAAATCTATGTAAATCAAATCAAATCATATCCGAAAGCAACCAAACAGTCCATAAACCTTATTCGAAAAAGTAAACCAGAGTGAAGAAGAGATTCAAACTTGTTCTACACCGTCGGCACCGGCGAATAGAGCGGACGCCTGTACTCGTCGAAGAAATGATCGCGATCGACAAACACGATGGAGTAGAGAGCGTATATGATCCCCGGAATGTAACCGAGCAGAGTCAAAATCAAACAGAGACAAAATTCCACCTGCAATTACACACAAAATTAGACCGAAACTGAAACCTAATTTCGTCTGTTTTAGATCAGATCGTCTCGTCGGCTGTTTTAGGTCATCGTAAGTTCAGATTAGCGGAGGAAATTACAGAGAGAGACGGAGAAGAAGAAGAAGAAGAAGAAGAAGAAGAAGAATTAAGATTACCGTGCAACAGCCGTGTTTGAGGCAGACTCCGAGAGGAGGAATAAGAATGGCGATGAGAATTTCGCAGAAGATCTCACATCCGTTCGCCATTTTCGATCTTGGAGAGAAATTAGAGAGAGAAAGAGAGAGAGCTGTGGAAGTGCTTGATTTTGATTCGTAAGGAGTTGCGAAGATTGTTCATGCTATTACCACTTCTTTTTATTTCTTTTAATTATTATTTTATTTCATTATTTCTAATTTAAAATCTTTTTTTTTCTTAGAGAAAAATAAAAATTTATTTATTAATTAAATCTTTTTGCTTCCCTCTTCTATCTCTCTGCCCCATTTTCTAGAACTTTCTTCTTGAACTAGGGCTAGAGGCTCGAGCATACGTCGGCCGTAGGCGACACAAAAATAAATTGGCTTAACTCACTACTTGCTGTGAAGTGAGTGTCGCACAATCGCAAGTTCTCTGCCATCAAAAGTACGATTGTGACAATTAAAAGGGAGAGATCTCTGGTTGACTAATCGAGATCGAGAATGAGGATTCCATCCTCGCCCCTCTCTAATTCTCCACCCCGTTTTATATTTATATTTATTATTTTTTCATAAAATATTATTGAATTTCTCGTAGAAATTTCTCTCTATAGATGTGGGTTGTCTATCGATGCTCTCCCTTAGGAGTAACATGAAAAATAAACTCAATTCATCGTAATTGAACGCTTTTGGCATGTAGCTCATGACATGAACGGCAAAATCTAAGTCCTATCAGCTAAACTTGAACGAAGAACATTAAGAATGATTTTGAAAACCCTAAATGCACGGGGGTCGAACATTTTTGAACCACTGCTAGTAAATATTTTCCTCTTTAAGAATGTTTCGTCCTCTCCATTGTCCTGCCCACATCCACTACTAGCTGCCCTCTCCATTGTTCTCCTCCCCAACCAATGTGTGACATCAAAATCCATCCCCAACATGCTGGCACTTTTTCCTTTCTCCTATCGATGAGGGACTCCCGCCAAATCCACCCCCTTTGGTGCTCAGCGTTCTAACTAGCACATCGTCTCGTGTCTACCCCTTTTGGGAAACAACCTCCTCACTGGCACATAGTCAGGTCTCGGACTCTAATATCCATTTGTAACGACCTAGATCCACCGCTAGCAGATATTGTCCTCTTTGGACTTTCCCTTTCGGGCTTCCCCTCAAGGGTTTAAAATGCGTCTAGAGAAGGTTTCTATACTCTTATAAATTGTGTTTTGTTCTCCTCCCCAACCAACGTGGGACATCACTACTCACTGCCACTCATTCATCCTCTACCATGGAGATGGTATCTCACAGTAAACTACTCCTTTCACAGTAAATGTCTAATTTGCCCCTAAAAATGCACATGAATTCATAAAAAATAGGGGTAATCTTGATATCTTTTCTAAAAGTTTAAATTTTCTGCAAAATCAGGCCTAATTTAATAGATAAGATATTAACTATTATCTCAAACCTCCATAATTCAATATCTTACCCTTCCGAAAAAAAAATTGAATTTTCCACTTCAACATTAAAAAAAATTATTATACAATTTGTATTCACAAATATTTTTAAATAGACATCGATATATAAATCGACTAAATTCAACATCCTTTCCTCAAATTCGTATATAATCATTCCAAACACGATGTATTTTTAAGCTTAAAAAAGCGATAATTTTATTAAATTGTTGTTATTATATATGCTAATGACTACTAAATAATAAATAGGGGGGAGAGCGAGTAGAGTTATACTGTTGCTAAACCCGATGAAGATTATTTTAATTTTAATTTTTGAATTTTAAAAAAATTAAGTTAAATATTATATTATATTTTTGTTGACCAAATATTATTAAAAATATTATAATGGGTTAAAGATATTTAGTACTAAATTACAGTTTACTATATATATCATATTTAATATTTTATATATATTAAAATATGTTAAAAGAATATTTCATACTAAATTACACTTTACCATATATGATATGAACCAAAAGACATCAATCATACAATATACTTCAATGAAGATGTAAAGAAAAGGTTGTCAAAATTATCAAAAAGATGTTTCAATTCATGTCAGGTTGAAGAAAATGAAGTTCGATTGTTATAAATTTTGGGTGGGTTATAATTTAGAGTAATTTAGAGTTATTGTATTTTAAGACTTTTTTATTTAATTTCGGTTACATTTACATACTGGCTAATTATGGCCATAAAGTGTGAATGTTACAACTTTTGGAATGCCTTTAATCATTTTGAGGCTATATAAAGCCATGTATGTTATATTTGTAAGGTAGACTTGGAAAATATATTAAAAGAAGCATTTGTGTTTTTCTTTAGCCAATAACTAAGTTTCTTTGCAATTCTATGTAGTTTAGGTTGCATATAGAATCATTCAAGTTCGACATGATCAATCTTGCTTATGGAGTGATTCGAATCTCAATCAAGCGTCCTTCTTGCCTTGAGATATTCGATGTAATCTGAATCTTATTCCCCTTGTATTGATTTCTTATCTTATCAATATATATCATATTTGATCTTTTATATATATTAAAATATGTTAAAAAGATATTTAATACTAAATTACACTTTACCATATATATCATATTTGATATTTTATATATATATCTTAGAATATGTTAAAAGGATATTTAGTACTAAATTATAGTTTACCATATATGTCATATTTGATATTTTATTATAAGAAATAAATTTACCTTCTTACCTTAGGTAGATTTTCATTTATTACTTTTTTTCATATTTATTATAAGCATAGATCTTCTTATCATAGGTATCTTTCCATTTATTACTCTTTCCATCTGCCTGTAATTTATTTGATTATAAATAGATTATTTTCACGCTATTTCCGAATGTTTTATATTTTTTAATTTTTAACAGAAATTATATTAAAAAATGAAAAGGTATAATTTAAATTATTTTAAAAAAATGAATCTATGTATTTACCTTTTTTATATTTACTGCAGTGAAAAAAATGTATCCAATTTAAAAAAGGAATGGAAATAAATATCATCAAAATAATAAATATCTTAAATAAAAAGGAATTTTAAAAAATTAATAATAAAAGAAAAAAAAAATCCCTTAATTTAAGGGTGAGAGTGGTGAATAAAATCAAATGGTAAAATATTTGAATCAGAAACGTACGTACAAAATGAATTCCTCTGTTCTCTCTCCCCTTTTCTCTACTGCACCTCTCCTTCTCACGCGCTCATCAATGGCGGTGCTCAAGATCCTCTTCTTCTTTTTCCGTTATGCTTAGCCTTCCGCCTCTGCCTCTCGCCGGAATCCGTCTCCTCCGCCTCCTTTTTTTGATTTTTCTTTTGCCGTGATCGGACAATGGAGTTCAGGTTCCGTGCCGGCGATCATCGACCACCGCCACCGACTCCGGCGCTGCAGTATGCTTCTCCTTGGCCGCCGCCGGCTGTTCACTGCTTATCTAAGCAAGGATTTTCAGGTTTGTGTTTAAATCTGTATGGACTGTGAAATCAAGCGGAGTTGAAGGAACTGGAGAGGCTCTGGCTTTAATATTTCTTTTGGTTTTGGATGTTTCGGATAGTGAATAGTTTTGTTTGGAGTAGAGTAATTTTTTTTATTGCATTGGAACTGTGGCCTGTATTTAGCTTTTGCGATGAGTAATTTGATTACGATCTGAAATTTGGAAGGAATTCAAATTTTAGGGAAAGGAGTTCTACTTTCATTTTTTTGTGACTAATTTTACTCTTTTCGATTACGGAAGAAGAATCGTGAGAAATTAGTTCTGCACGATTTCCCCTCTCTGTGCGTTTTTCTCGGTAACCGAATGGATTATCTCATAAGTTCTTTTTTATTTTGTTTGTCTAACCTTTGTACTGTAGATCAAGCATTTGAGGAATCTCAGACTTCTCTTCGTTTTCTTCACTCTTTCTGTTTTTATTGATTTTTTTTTTCGATTTCTTGATGGATTCAACAGACGCCTGTCTCAGAGGAAGCACGAATATTGTCGCAGACAGAAAGCCGTTCGATACCGACGAAGCGATGCATTGCGAGATGGAGTTGTTGAGAAAAGAGAAATTACTGGTGGAGATTGAACGACAGCAGTTTCTGAAAGAGGACGCGAGGAGAGAACTAGTGTTGTTCGAACGAGAGATGGCGATTCGAGGCTATATTTTCCACAGACACAACCGATGGGGAGCGCCGTTCAGCGCACCGGCAGCGCCATTGCCATTGCCGTCTTCAGCAACAGTGGTGCAGTCGTCCAATGAATGGCCGAAGGTCGAGCAACTGGAAAGTTCTGATCGCCTTGGGATTGGTGCAGTGCCGTTGCCGCCGCGGGTTCAGCCATTAATGGCGGATGACAAGACGGAGCGTCAGGTACTGCAGGATGATGAAAGAGAACTCATTATACTGGTTTGACTCTCTCTCTCTCTCTCTATATATATATATATATATATAATATTATCTCAGTTTGTTACCTTCTTTTTTTCTCATCAACGGTGATACCATGTTTTAGGGTTTTTCTTGATTTTTAACTTTTTTTTAAATGTTTTTGAAGAATTAAAATCACTTTTCTATGACTATCTTTTCGTAAGAATTATTAATTTAGGGACTATTTGATAATATTTCTATTTTCTTGTTTCATTTATTTTAAATTTATATGTAAAAAAACTTATATAAAAACCATTGATGAAAGTCCCACATCCCATAATTTAGGGAAGGATCATGAGTTTATAATCGAGGAGTACTCTCTCCATTGATATAAGGCCTTTTGGGGAAGCCCAAAGCAAAGCCATACCATTGTGGAGAGTTCTATTCATCTAACATGATATCAGAGCCACGCCCTAAACTTACTTATGTCAATAGAATCTTCAAATGTCGAACAAAGGACTCCAAAAGAAAAAGTGGTCGAGGCTCCTCGAAGGCATAGTAAATAATGACGAAGACTTAAAAAGAAAAAGGAGTCGAGTCTCGATTAAGGGAAGACATACTTTGTTTGAGGGGAGGAATTGGATGAAAGTCCCACATTGGCTAATTTAGGGAATGATTATAGGTTTATAATCAAGAAATAATCTCTCCATTGGTAGGAGACCTTTTGGGGAAGCTCAAAGTATAAGCTCTAAGCTTATGCTCGAAGTGAACAATATCATACCATTGTGGAGAGTCGTGTTCATCTAACATGGTATTAGAGTCATGCCCTAAACTTAATCATGTCAATAGAATTTTCAAATGTTGAACAAAGGAGTCAAGCCTCGATTAAGGGGAGACGACTTTGTTCGAAGGGAGGTGTTGGATGAAAGTCCCAAATTGGCTAATTTAGGCAATGATCATGGGTTTATAATCAAGGAATACTCTCTCCATTGGTAGGAGGCCTTTTGGGAAAGTCCAAAGCAAAGTCATGAGAGCTTATGCTCAAAGTGGATGATCATGGGTTTATAATCAAGGAATACTCTCCCCATTGGTAGGAAGCCTTTTGGGGAACTCCAAAGCAAAGTCATGAGAGCTTATGCTCAAAGTGGACAAAGTGGATGATCATGGGTTTATAATCAAGGAATACTCTCCCCGTTGGTAGGAAGCCCCTTTTGGGGAACTCCAAAGCAAAGTCATGAGAGCTTATGCTCAAAGTGGACAAAGTGGATGATCATGGGTTTATAATCAAGGAATACTCTCCCCGTTGGTAGGAAGCTCCTTTTGGGGAACTCCAAAGCAAAATCATGAGAGCTTATGCTCAAAGTGGACAATATCATACCTAGATATGAAAGAAAAAGAAATATTTGTAATTAAAGTTGTTTTTGGATCTTCTCTAGAAAGAAATTGTAAACAAGAATCTGATATACCTACATTGTTCGTTTGTTTGTTAATAAAGAAGTTTGAATAATTTAAAATCACTTGAAACCTTTGGTATGTGTTCGCGTAGATGTTTATTGATCATATAAATCTATAATTGACGTGTGTAGAAGTTTAAGAACCAAATTTCAAACTTCTAAATATGCTATATTTGATTACAATCATTTATAATAATTTTGAACTTTTCTTTGACTTTGAAATTGAAAAACATATTTTCTTTTTCATTCTCAAATATTATACCAATTATATTGGTAGGAGTGATGGTCAGTTTTTAATTCTAAGTAAGTTGTCAGGAATAATTGTATCTCCTATTGTCGTTTATTTGGCTCATAACTCTCGTTTATTTAGCTCATAACTCTCGTTTATTTAGCTCATAACTCTCGTTTATTTGGCTCATAACTCTCGTTTATTTGGCTCATACTATTTTGTTGATGACCGTTTTGGTTCATAACTCTTATTTACTTGGTTCATAATCTTTTTGGTTCATCTGATACATGAATCAACTTGATTGTATGACATTAATGCTTCTATGCCTATATAAAGGGGTCTCTACGATAGTTGAGTTTGAGTGTTTTTTTGTATTTGTTGAGTGACATTTGGGAGGAATGTTGAGACACTGTGAGACTGTGAGGCATACACTTTGTAAACACTTAAATTATTGAGATTGGTTACTACCCATGAATGTAGGGGAATTTTTATCTCTGAATTATGTAAATCTTCCTGCCTCTTTGTTTAATTTCTATTTGTGGGTGTGTGATTGCAATCGATCTAGCTTCCGTTTTTGTCAACAATTGGTATCAGATCATTTTGGCTATGGCATTTGAAGTATTTTGAAAGATTTAACCTCATCGACCATAAACGTGCTCACACTCACCATCAATTATCAAAGACAAGTTTCTCATTAATCGAACCACGCTTGTAATGAGAAACTTGTCTTTGATAATTGATGGTGAGTGTGATCACGTCTTGTGGGCGATGGAGTTAAATCTTTTAGAATACCCCAAATGCCACAACCAAAATGTTCTGATACAAAATGGAAGCTAAATCGATCGCACTCATACACCCACAAAAAGACACAAAGATTTATGTGGTTCGGAGATAAAAAATTCCCTTACACCCACGGGTAGCAACCAATCTCAATAATGTTTAGAATGTGAATTCACACTCTCAAGCTACAAAATCTCAATAAAATTTCTCCCAAAATGTCACTCAACAAATACAAAATGACACTTAAACTCAATACATCTCAATCATCCTAGACAACTCTTTATATAGGCATAAAGCATTAATGTCATATATGATTCATGTGTCAAAATGAAAGATGAACTGAATAAATGAGAGTTATGAACCAAATAAATGACAATATATGCATACGAAATACATGAAGCTTCGTGACAACTTGCAACAATCTCTACCGAAAATCTCCTAACAGATAATCGATTTCGCTGCCACCAAATCAACAAACTACTTCTGTTCTACAACTCTTCCTATGGTGGCTTTATTTATAGATGAAATTATATTACTCAAAAAGATATTTGTGGGTGAACTGGCTTCCTTGAAATCGAGTGGTTTTGCAATCTGATCTTTGATTTCTTCATTGAGGTGAAATTACGGCACTCCAGAGTTTGATGATGGAGTTTATACATACAAAAAATAATCTATTTGTATGATGTGTGCGAGTGTGTTGAAAGCTGCCTTTCTAATTGCTTCATTTCATTCCATTCATGATATTGGAGTTCATTTCTTATAAATTTGTGAAAACTTTGCAGGAAAAACCCGACCCGAAAGTATTTAGAGAAAAGAGGAAAGCCGAGACACCGTCGACTTTCACCGACGACGTCCAACCATTCAGTGTGAAGCAAAATCCCAAGGATGAGTGGATTTGTGTACTGTGTCAAGTTACCGTGTTGAGCCAAAGTACTTTTGATCAACACCTTCATGGCAAGAAGCACAAACGCAAAGAAGCAGGTCTGAGGGCTCAAAAGGCGAGCAACGTTGCGCCCGAGCCATTACCGAACAAAAGGAGGAAGCTAGTTGAAGTCGAGGCGACGTCGGGGTTGACATGTGCAGAAGTGAAGGAGTCAAAAGATGGAGAAACTCTTCAATGTGAGAAAACAGGAAGTAGTTCTGATTTGAAATTAGACGAAAACTTGATAACTGAGGATGTTCTTGTGGGGAAAAAGAAGTTCAAGTTTTGGTGTGAAAAGTGCAAAGTTGGTGCTTTTGCTACAGAGGTGATGGTAGATCATCTGAATGGGAAGAAGCACAAGGCAAGTCTTCGATAAGGAAGCTGAGAGTGCAGCAGCTGTATGTAGATACTCGACAGAAGAGTCGAGTCACGGTCTACGACGACAGGTGTTGCCCCGTGGTTCGGCAGATGAAAAAGGTCAGTCAGGTGTTTTTTATGTTCTTCAAAATGTGTCAGAGTTGCCCCGTGGTTCGGTAGATGAAAAAGGTCAGTTAGGTGTTTTTTATGTTCTTTAAAATGTGTCAGAGCTAGAAAATCTAACCACAGGTAGGAAGGAAGGAGAATTTAGACGTACTTTTAGAATCGTGAAGCTAATTGGAAGTACTATTACAATCGACTTTGTTTATGATTCTAGCTCGTTGTTATAGTCACAGTGGTGATTACTGAAAATTATTTTCATGGCAAGGGTGGGAGCGACGAGCACGGTCATGGAGAAATTTTAATTTGAAATTTTTTGTTAGGGCACCCTTTTGTCATGGGAACAATGAAATTTGGACCGATGTCACGTTCTTTTAAATTGTCTCGTCGTTGAACTATTTGGTAAAATTGCACTGTTTTTTAATTTTTTTTTTTAGGAAGGAGTATCCCGAGCATGATTCTCTAAAATGTTTTTAGCTTGTTTTCATTTATTTGAAATTACAAATTTTTAAATTTCAAAGTAATGGTTCCTTAAATTTTTGAAAATTTTGGAGAAGACGATCCCTTGTGTTAACTCGAATAATGAATTAACAATGATTTAATAACACGATATATTTGGAACTGGCGAGGGTTTATCGCACCATCATAGGCAACTCAATACACTTATGCAATACCTCAAAACAATTGGACTATGATACCAACGGTAACGATACAACGTTTTACAAGATCTCCTTTGTGGATAGCTATTGGAACACCGTTGGAAGGATCGTTGAAAAAGTGGTTGGTAAATAGAAAGAAAGTTACAGCATATTGATAGAAAAAAAGAATTTGTTGGTCGGGCTCGGGCTTAGATCTGAATTCAGATCAAAGCTTTCGCAACAAAGCCCATGGCACAACGCAAGCCTAGTATCACAATCACACGTTTGTGGCAATGAAACAAAGGTTGTGCGCACTTGTTCTAATACCGTGAACAAGTTAGTCTTGTAAAAATCAACCATATTTGACAGTAAATATTAACAAGTTAGTCTTGTAAAAATCAACCATATTTGACAGTAAATATTTTATAAAGCCGCGTAAAAATTGAACCATATTTGATAGTAAATAGTGTGAATTGTGTCCATTGCTAGAATTATTACCGAGTCATGTGATCACAATTGAGTCAAAAGTCATTAAATCAGAAGACAAACCGTCTCATGTTTCAGCTTCTCATTAAATCAGAAGACAAACCGTCTCATGTTCCAGCTTCTCAAACGATATGTGAAATATTTTTTGCTCAATCCAGAGTGATTAATCTTTATTAAATAATATATTTGAATATCTAAACATATTAAAATATAATATCTATCTGATTCAAATTTCAAATATATTTTTTTATTTAATATATTTATTATATGAAATATTTAATGATCTCGTACATTAAATATATTTTTTTAATTTTATATATTAAATATTAATTTGTACACTCTAAATTCAATATATTTTTCTCTTTCACTATTTAATAGGTCTATTATATTAAATACATTTTCTTTTTTTATATTTAATATAGATATCATTTTCCAAATTTTCTTTGTGACGTGGCAAAAAAACGGATTTAATAAGATATGCCTTGTCTGCATTACCTTTCCTGAGCGAACCTCGCTCCTCTCCGAGCTTACTATTACTTGAAAGACAAGGGAAAGCTCCATCAGTGAGTTTGCTTCTTGAACAAGGTAAATGGGTTCACTCCTCGAGAAAGCGGAAACGAAAGATGACTGAGAGTTTCCCAGCTCTTTCTCCCCTGCCTTCTTGTCCCTGAACCTTCTCTTTCACTCGCTCGGTAAATTAAATAGGTTAAAACATCTTCTCTTCTGCCCTGTCCTGTCTTATACTGTCCTGTCTTATACTTTACTTAGGGTCTCTCATCTGTTCTTTCCTGAACCTGACGAACGTAAAAAAGAGAAAGGAAAGACGAAAGAAGAAATTAATTAATTAAACTCTTTAATTCATCAATTTTCATTCAATAGTTCACTCTATTACAGACCTAAAGTTGTATTCATATGCATTATACAGTCAGTTCTATCTATTGACGTAATCATTACAATCAAATCGATAATTGACGAGTTGTTCATAATTAGAGCTAAATCAAAAGTCCATTTTAAGTATGGCGGATTATTTGGTAAACAATTTGTTTATAATCTAATCATAAACAAAATCCCTCGAGAGCTAGTTGAAGTCTCTAAATCAATATTTGAATACTCGTCCACTTATTCAATATCTGGGAATAAGTGAATTTCATCTCGTGACGTTACGTTCTTAACTACAAAAGTCATTTTCGTCCATGCAAATCACAGGAATTTATAACTCAGTCACGATTAAGATCGAGTTGCATATGATCATCATATGAAATATTAATATTTTTAATTAACAAATTTACAAATATAGATTAAATATTTCGTGGTTCAGTCTTATACAAATGTATTAAAAAAAAAAAAAAAAAAAAAAA